>NW_024068337.1:0-164046 GCF_009389715.1 Phoenix dactylifera
CAAGGACTGGCTTAGAAACCTCAAAATTGTTTTGAACTATGAGAAAATAGGCTACATACTCGATTCAGATATCCCCACACTACCAATACGTGCTACTGATGTTCAGCGTGAGATGCATCAAAAGTGGATGGATGATGACATTAGAGTCAAGTGCTATATGATGGCATCCATGTTCAATAAACTTCAATTCCAGCATGAGAATATGAAGACTGCTTGGGACATACTAGCACACCTGCAAGAGTTGTATGGTGAGCAGAGTCGCACAGCTCGTTTTGAAGTGTCCAAGAGGCTCTTCAAAGCAAAGATGCGCGAGGGGCAGTCTGTCCATGATCACGGTCTGACTATGATCAAGGACCTAGAGGAGCTTGAGAAGCTCGGTATGAACATGCACAAGAAATTGCAAATAGATCTGATCCTTTAATCCCTACCTGATTCATTTGGACAGTTTATAGTAAACTACCACATGAATAAGATTGAATGCACTAAGACTGAACTGATAAATATGTTGGTAACTGCTGAGGGAGCCTTGAAAGATTCAAGGGGTAATGTTCTTGCTGCTGAGTTGACTTCTGGTTCCAAGAGAAAGTCTACTTGGAAGAAAAAAAAGCCTGCTAAGAAGCAGAAGAAAGACAAGAAGCCAAAGAAGGAAGTTCAAAAGAAAAGGGCTAATGACAAAGGAAAATGTTTCCACTGCAATGTCGATGACCACTAGAAGAGAAACTGTCCTTCATACCTCGAGAGCCTGAAGAACAAGAAAGGTGACACACCTTCAGAAGGTATAGACTTGCTCATAATTGAAACTAATCTAACGGTTTCTTCTACTTCTAGTTGGGTTATAGCTTCTGGTTCTAGTGCTCATTTGTGCACTACCATGCAGGGTCTAAAGGAAAGTAGAAGGCTGGCAGAAAGTGCGGTAACCCTTCGGGTTGGCAATGGGGCAAAAGTTGCTGCTGTGGCTGTAGGCACCTACCCTCTGCGACTACCGTCTGGTTTTAGTTTAAGAGACTGCTATTATGTACCTGCAGCTAGCAGAAATTTGATTTCTATTTCATGTCTAGCACAGGAAGGTCATGTTTTTACATTTGACAAAGACTGCTGTTCTATTTATTTCAGAAATAAAATAGTCGCACGTGGTTTTATGATTGACAGTCTTTATCATTTGCATATGGATGTATCTGTAAATATGTCTGAGCAAGAAGTGAGTGCCAAAGGATCCAAGAGATCCAGGGATGAGATAAACCAAAAATATTTGTGGCACCTCAGGCTTGGCCATATTGGAGAGGACAGAATGAACAAAATGGATAAAGATGGTCTTCTCGGCTCATTGACTTCCGAGTCATATCCAGTTTGCGAGTCCTATCTTCAAGGAAAAATGGCTAGATTGCCCTTTGTAGGACATGGGGAGAGGACCACTGAAATACTTACCCTGGTACACACAGATGTGTGTGGCCCATTCGATGTGCAAGCCAGGGGATGTTATTCGTACTTCATTACCTTTACCGATAATTATTCACGGTATGGGTATGTGTATCTTATGAGACACAAATCTGAATCTTTTGAAAAGTTCAAAGAGTTCAGAAATGAAGTAGAAAAACAAACTGGAAAACCTCTTAAGGCTCTTCAATCAGATAGAGGAGGAGAATACCTTAGTGGAGAATTCCGGGACTATCTCAAGGACAATGGCATAGTCTCACAATGGACTCCTTCGGGCATACCTCAACTCAACGGGGTGTCAGAGAGGAGAAATCAGACTCTATTGGATATAGTCCGATCCATGATGAGCTTCACTGATTTACCTATGTTTCTTTAGAGAGATGCCCTACTTACTGCAGTATATCTACTGAATAGAGTTCCCTCTAAATCCATTCCTACCACACCGTATGAGATATGGCATGGTAAGAAAACAAATCTTGGTCGTCTCAAGATTTGGGGATGTCCGGCCCACGTCAAAAGACTATAGGCGGATAAATTAGAGGCTAGGACCATAAGTGCTCGTTTTATAGGATATCCTAAAGAGTCATTAGGATACAATTTTTAAGTCTCAGAGGATCACGATGTGTTTGTGAGCCGTCACGCCATCTTCTTGGAAAACCAGTTTATCTTTGATAGAGGCAGTGGGAGGAAAATTGAGCTTGAAGAGAAAGTCTCTGAAAAACAACGAGTCATGGATCCTATCGAACCCATTCATACAGAACCAGTACACGATGTCCCTCAACCACCTCGCAGATCTAGTAGGGTCTCCCATCCTTCCAATAGATACTTAGGTATACTAGAAGAGGATACCGAGAAAATGTTCCTAGTGGGAGATAGGGATCACATACAAGATCCCAAAACCTACAACGAGGTGATATCAGATATCGATTCCGAGAAATGGCTGGAAGCCATGAAGTCAGAGTTAGACTCCATGCATTCCAACCAAGTTTGGACCTTAGTAGATCCACCAGAAGGTATTGTATCTATTGGATGCAAATGGATCTACAAAAGGAAGATAGGTTCGGATGGAAAGTGATGACCCAAAAATTGATTTAAAGATTAATTTTGATGATCACAAAACCTTGAAGTATAATTACTAATGTTTGTGTTGCAAGAAGAAAGATAATTTATTTTGCAAGGAACATAGCAAGTTGGAAAAATACAAGAAGGCCTCAAAAGCTCTCAAGAAAAGTTAGAAGAAAGCTACAATTTATTGGCCCAAGTTTCAAGTTCAAAGGATTTAAGTTGGAGGAGCAAATTCAAAGAAAGATTCAAAAGAATAGTCCTCGAGTCGACTCCGGAAAGTTTAGAGTCGACTCTGGCACTCTAGAGTTTCAAGAAACAGTGCTCGAGTCGACTCCGGGACTCTACGAGTCGACTCCGACTGAGAACAAACAAAAAATAGAAAGTTGATTTTCAGCGCTACAGTGATCTCGAGTCGACTCCAACTTCAGTGCTACAGTGCGGAGTCGACTCCCAGCTACAGTGCCGACAGACTACTATTCACAAGTGACTTCTGTTTCAGCCGAGTCGACTCCTACTTCAGCCGAGTCGACTCCAGCACGCTGGGAGGCATAACGGCTAGTTTTTTGTTGATTCCAACGGCTCTATTTTTGTCTCTAACGGCTAGATTTTTGTTTCCACTCCCTCTAAAGCTATAAAATTAAGAGGAGAGCTAGGAAAGAGGGTATGGAAGTGGGAGAAAACATTTAGGGAAGAGATTTGAAAGAGATTACAAGGAAAATCTCCCATAAGCACAAAAGGGCCATTCAAAGTAAAATAGAGAGAAGAAGAGCATCCAAGTGAATCCCAAAGCTTCCTCTCCATCCGTGTGCTGCCTCGGAGATCCTCTACTTCGTGCAAAATCAGAAGAGGGGCAAGTGAAGAAGAAGCCGAGTTCCTCCATCTACAAATTAGTTTGAGGGCTTCTTCTCTTTTCTTTACTCATTTACATTTGCTATATTTGCTTATTTGAGAAGCTTGTATTTGATTTAAACTCTTGTTCTAATATCTTGTAACTTGATTCAATCAAGGGATTGAATCAAGGGGTTAAGGTTTGTTGGTGAGCCAAAGGGAAAAACCAACGTTGTAAAGGTTGTGGTTGGTGAGCCTTTGGGGAAAACCAACCGGGTTGATTGTAAACCCGGAAAACAATCATTGTAAGGTTGTGGTTGGTGAGCCTTTGGAAAAACCAACTGGGTTGGATTGTGAGCCCGTGAAAACAATCGGTTGGTTCTAGTCGGTGAGCCTGTGAAAACCGACCGAGTTCGTTGTGATCTCGCAAAACAACAAGTTGGGTTGTGAGCTTGTAAAACAACCGACTGTAATCTAAGGGATTATAGTGAAATTCCCAAGAGGTCTTGGGGAGTGGATGTAGGTGCTGGGGTGCACCGAACCACTATACATCTTTGTGTTTGTGATGCCTTATCTCTTGTATTTCATGCCTTCCATTCATGCTTGATTGTGTAATATCTCTAGCTTTGTTTTCTATAGAGTTATAAGTGATTTGCTTAGCTTCCACTCCATTCTTACCATACACATAGATTAAAATTGATCATACAATTATAAGTTGTTTTTAGATCAATTGCACCCTAAAGCCATAGTATAATTGCTCTAGCTTAATCTTCCACTGCTTTACTTGTAATTGTCTAGAGCTTAAGTAAATAACATCTTATTATTCCGCTGCATTCTATTCAAAGTAAAAATTAGGGAACATAATTTTTAGAAAACCCAATTCACCCCCGCTCTTGGGTTGTCACCTTGGGCAACAAGTGGTATCAGAGCAGGTGCTCAAGATTAATTATTGATCTCACGATCAAGAGCCAAAGATCATGACAACTCAAATAAATAGTTTTTTAGGAGAGGGACAGTTAATTGATAGGCCTCCACTGTTTAATGGCATAAACTACACATATTGGAAAGCACGCATGCGCATTTTTATTCAATCACAAAACTATTATTTATGAAAAATCATAATAAATGACCTTCACACACTCTCTCAAACTATTAATGAAAAAGACTTAGCACAATTGAATGCTAATGCTATGAACATATTATATTGTGCTATTCATGAAACGAAGTTTAATGAAATTTCTGCATGCTTATCTGCTAAGGAGATCTGGGATACTTTAGAAAATATTTAAGATAAATCTCAGATTAGCTCACATGTGCTTCAATTGCGTACTAACAATGAGATTACAGAATCCTCCACAGTAGCCGAGTCGACTCCCAGTTTGTCCGAGTCGACTCCTAGAGAAGAACAGTCTGAAAGGCAGAGACACAGTCTTGAAGACCCTGTGAACGAGTCGACTCCAAGTAGTTCCGAGTCGACTCCCAAGTTAGCCGAGTCGTCCGAGGCAGAACAGTTCAAAAGACAGAGAATCATCTTTTAGGCCTCTGAGAACGAGACGTCTCCCGAAGATCTCGAGTCGACTCTCAAGTCAGTCGAGTCGACTCCAAGTAAACCCGAGTCGACTCGAGGAAGAAAGAACAACAAAAAAATTCAAAAGCTTCCTAAAGACAAAGAAGAAGAGGAAGCAAGAAGAAAGAAAGAAAGAGATAAAAAGGAAGAAAGTTTTGACCAAGGAAGAGTCAAGCAAGGAAATGAAAGCTAGGAGCAACAATGATGATATTAGCTCCAAAGAACTACAAGAGGTAACTAACTTTTGCTTTATGGCACAAGAAGATAAGGTAAAATCTGAATCTACTTTTACATCAAATAATTTTCAAGAAGAATTTTCTTTTGATGAACTTTTAAATGCTTTTCATGATTTGTATGGTGAATGTAGAAAATTAGCTATGAAAAATAAAAATCTTAAAAAGCTAAATTTGCAAATTTCAAAAGAAAGAAATTCTATTGCTGAAATACAAGACAAACTAAATTCTGAAAATAAAAGCTTAAGGTTAAATTCAGAAGAATTGATTCAGAAAAATCATAGCTTAATCAAAACAAACCAAAACTTGAGTGAAGAAGTTGACCAACTGAAATCTCTTATTAACAAGTTCACTGTAAGTTCAGAAAGATTAAAAATGATGTTTGAAAGCCAACATGCTGATTTTGATAAATCAAAATTTGGCTTAACTCCTTCACTTAGCAATGAATCCCAAAAGAAAAAGGTTTTAAATTTGTCAAGCAAATCATCAAAAAGGATAACGTATTTCAAACATCAAAAGAATGGACATAACAACCTTACCTATGGTTCTAGTACAATTAAATCAAATGGAAAAGTTATTACTATTAAACAGATTTGGGTTCTAAAAGGAACCATATGTCCTAACTCTCAAGGACCCAAGCAAGCTTGGGTACCCAAAATAAAATTATGAGGATGTAGACATAGGTGTGCCAAGATGCCCATGGAACAAATAGAACTTTCATACAAATGGGTGCTCTAGACACACGTCAAAAATGAAACTTAAAATATACTTATGAAAAGTAATTTTAAATAAAAAATTAATAATAATGAAATCAGTAATCCTTGCATCTCATCATTATTTTTGCTTTAGTATTTGATTAAAATCTGAATTGTAAGTATTGATCAATTTTGTGATATAAAAAATACTTTTGGAAATATAATCAAATCACTTCATTTTATAGTATGCTTTACTCACTATTGGATAAGTTGCTAAATGATTAATCAATTTATTAAGAATAACTCTATGAATTCTCTATATGCTTGATTGAGAGTTTTTATCCATGGCATTATTGTTTATTGATCATAGATATGATAATGTGTACTTGGTATGCCTTTGAATATATGCACTATGAATACCAAGATTAAAGAAACCATCTTTGGCATATAAAATCAACTCATGCTAGTATGTACTTAATCTCAAAAGACCTTGCCATTGCCTTACTTAGATTATCTTCTGAAAGGTCAAAGTTTGCTATGCATGTTAACTAAGGAAACAAACAAGAATCAATTTCTCAATCTAAAGATGTTGTTTCCATCACTAAGTTTTCAAAAGCTTACATTGGATTTGTTCTTGGCAAATAAAATTGAAATATTTTCTGTATTTGCTAAATCTTGTAAAAGTGTTTCAAATGATAAAGGTTTCCAAACTGTGAAGGTATCATGGCACAGTGTTGAAAACCAAAATCCTGATAAAGTTTATACAGAAATTAATTATTTCAGAACCAAGAACACCATGAGTAAAATAGGATTAATAGAATCCTTGAAGAAGTGAAACAGGCAATGTTGTATGATAGTCAACTACTTAAATGATTTTTTTTAAAAGCTATCATCATTGCTTGTCATATATATGGTTTCTATTAGATCTATTTTTGATGAAAACTCCGTTTGATCTTCTGAAAAATAGAAAATGATCTATTGCATATCTTTCATATTTTTCAGTAGTATATGATAAACTTGATATGGTCTTTTGAAAATAACGCCAAATCTAATAAAGATATTTCTATTTTTTGGATATCATTCATCAAGCAATGCATATGGAACATTTAATCAAAAGATTATAGTTGTAGAAATATCAATTCATTTTATTCTTTATGAGACTAATGATTTATTATCAAGATACTAAAATCAAATTATATATGTATATGGTTAATCTTTTACATATAACAATCTGAAAACATGTTAATAATTAGAACCAAATTGAGTTTTTCAGAAATGCACTTAATGAAGAAAAATTGATGACTACTAAAAGACTAAATCAAGAAAAGATGAAATAGATCTTGATGAGATTCTTGTATGATTAGAAGTAAAGATCACCATTATCATTTGCTTGCTTTATGAGCTTTATATTCTATCAAATGAGTGTGTAGAATGGACTCCTATGTGCTTACTTTATTAAAGAAGATATATGTTAAATAACCACCATATTTGAAAACACTCATTACAAATATGATAAAGCAATATATGATTTGAAACAAGCATCAAAAGCATGATATAAAAGCTTAAGCAACCTTTTTGATAGAAAGTAATAGTGATAAATCTTTGCATCAAAAAGAAGAATTTGTGATATCTTACTTGCTCAAAGTATGCATTGATGACATCATTTTTGGTTCTACTAATGAAGAGTTATATGAAGATTTTACTTAGCTCATGTAAGGTGAGTTTGAAATATGTATGATAAATGAATTAACATCTTCTCTCAAACTCCAAATTAAGACAAACAAGAAAGGGGATCTTCATTGACCAAAGTTAGTCCACAAGAAAACTCTTATAGAAGATTGGCATGAAGAAGGTATGTCTATGACCCCATCTTGTAGAATTTGAAAAGGATGAGCAAAGTAGATCTATTGTTTTAAAGCTGTATTGAAGCATGATAGAATAATTATTTTATCATACAGCTAGTAGACCAGATTGTATGCTCATTATGTGACCTTGTGCAAGACTTCAATCTAACTTTAATGAATCATATTTTATTGATAACAAATAAATCATAATCAGAATTTTGATAGAAACAACTGTTTAAGATAAAGTTGATTAAAACTTAGCTAACATGTCTTATTAATAATTATCTTAAGCAAATAGAATCTAAGCTCAATTGATTCTGAAAATAAAAAATTGATTTGACCTTGATAAATCTTCCTATTACTTCACATGCTTGTCTTTGAACCTTCTTGGTTAATGAAACTATCTCTTAAGTTCAAGTGACATGTGTTTGCTTATATTTGGCAATCTCTTGAGTAAAATGACTCAACATTCAATTGTTGTCATATCTTATATTGAGTCATCTAGTTAAAAAATATGTTGGATGAATGTTTTGTATCTTGAAGAAACTAATGACTTTCTTTCAAGAAAGAAAAGGAGTTTGTTAATAATGCAGGATCCTTGAGCAAGAAAATGAGAGATTTCAACTTGAAGGATATCTCCATGTAAGATACAATAAACATTCACATGCAAACAAGAGAGAGGACCTCCTTCAGCCAAAAGTTCGTACATAAGAAATCTAGTAGGTATTTGGCTTGAAGAATATAGAATGAATAGGTAATTTTAGATAGCTCTCTCATACATTAATTGAGCAAAGTCAATAACTTAAATCTTATTATGGCATGATTAAATTCTTTAATTATTAATTTTTGATATCATGTCTATATATGTATTGACTGACTTATACTTTAGAAATTGTTTCATGGTTTGCCCAAACTAAATTATTTCTTTGCCTATATCATAACCATGAAATACATAAGTATATGCTTAAAATTTTGATGTAAAATAACTTGTGAGAAGTTATGAATCCTGGAGCACAATGAAAATGTTGTTTGCATGATATACATCTATATGATACATAAGATTATTTCTTTATTCTGCTCTTTCATGTAAATTACTTGAGAATAACGAAAAGAGAGAGAGATAAAGAAAAGAAAATAGATATTATTCAAGAGAAGTAAAATCTAAGTAAAGGCAAATACTTCAATCTTAAGGAAAAGCAAAACAAGCATAATATATTTGGGACATTTATGAGACTCGCGAAAGGGATAAAATCCGCAATTAATTACACTTAAACAGGGAGAGTTTGAAGTAAACATTTTAACATTTCTATATTGCTCATTATAGGGATGGTGCCAATGGGGAGGCTAGTGGTAGTACCCGGCACTATTTGACCCAACTATTCGGTGTAGGGTATATTAGGGACGGCACAAGAGGGAGGCTAGTGGTAGTACCTCGTGCCCCTTCCCAACTCCACCGGATAGGGAGCAAATAGAGTATAGAGCATAAGAAAGTAAAAATGAAAGACAAAGTTAATGAAAGTATATAAGAAGAATCAAGTCATTTTTTTAAAAAATCACTTGAAAACACAATTTAAGGATGAAATCAATGCAAGATTATATTTAAATAGGGGGAGTTTATTTGAAAAGAATTGATTTTGATCCTTGACATGCTTGTTCTTAATATTTTAATGCATGACTTAACACATAATATATTTTGCATGTGGCATGTTGTTTTGAATTATGGATTCTCAATATTTTGTAATGCTCCATGCTTGGATAAGTTGATTGAAATATGTCTTAACTTGGAATATGTCTTAACTTTGCTCACAAGTCTTTGCTTCACCCTTGCCTCAAACTAACTTGTGTTCCAATGCTTGAATGTTTAAAATACTACATAAAGCTCTTTTTTTTAAGCAATATTAAAAAGAAATTTCAGTTTTATCATTCACGATTATCTTTGAAAGTTAAATAGATTTACAAAAAGAAGAAGAGAAGGATATTTCTATTTAGGCAAAATGTATTGATCTTGATCTATCTTTCTACTTGCCTAACTTTGATACATAATGTCCTAATACTTGTTAAAATATCCTTTATTTTGTATCGAAACTCAATATTAAATACGAAGATTCTGAAAGTGCTCGAATGTTATTGAAATATGTGTTTTCAATCTTAGAGATTTAAGATGAGCTACAATGTAGAAGATACATATCTCAAATTATAATTGTGAAAGCCTTCTTGGAAATTCTTATGAAAATTCAGAATCTGATTTTGACGCCTTGGTTGATTGTCTAGATACGCATCTGAAACATATCTTTTCTTATCCTTAAAGTGTACTAATATTGGTCTAAATGATGTGTATTTCAATGATCTTAATTGCAAACAAATATTTTTAAATATATGATTTTATTTTGATATTAAAAAGGATTTATTGTGCTTCATGTATACATTGCTGAAAAACTATGATTAAGAAATTGAGTTCTATAAATATATATACTTCAATGATCATCTATATGTTTTTCTCTTCTACATTATTAAATACTTCCATCAATATATATATATATATATATATATATATTATTAAGAGAGTGAATGATCTTAAGTCTAGAAACATTTCAGCTCACTCAAATGATTCTTAAAAGAAAGAAAATGTAAATGCTTTTGAAAGAATTTGAGCTTCAAATGAATCATTTTCTGATTAATATTTCAGTACATTTTCTCAAAAATTAAGAGGAAGCATAACTTGTTCTTGAAGGATTAAAAAGAGTGATTGCTATAAATTTTGAATGATTCTAGATCACTCTACATTCTTGATATCATAAAGTTTCAGTTTTATTCACGTTTATCATTAAAATCTGAAATTCAACAAAAGAAAAGAATGATTAAAGAAGAATGCATCTTTTGAGGGGGAGCTTTAGATATTCAGAATCTTATCCTAAAGTTACTTTAATTTGATGCATACCTTGAATTTTATGGATTGATTTTGATGAACCTCCTTATGTTGCAAGACTTGCTTTAATTATATAATAAGTTTATACTTTGAGATGAGTTCTATAAAGATTGTCTTATCTAAAACCTTGAGTCTTATGAAAATAAGCTGAAACTTATAGAAAATATATTTTCGAGATTGACAATTTTATTGAACATTATCTTCAAATTCTAAACTCTTAAATGGAATGATCAATTGAGGAGGAGAAAGAAAATTTCAGAAGAAGAAATTTTATGGAACCTAATCGCATAAATCTATAACTAAAGGAGAGAGAAAGAATTTATGATACACCTTGAGGCTTGTTATTTGGTTAATATATCTTATGCATAAATCATGAACCAAATTGCAATTCAAACAGTTGATCTTAAGAGCCTCTAACTTAATGAAAAAGGGGAAGAATAATGTGTTGAATCTATATTTTGGTATTTGTGCCCCAATGCTCTTATTATCATAAAAGAACTTTGAAGTCATTAAGAATTAATGATCCAACATGATGATATATTTTTCAAGTATATAAGTTTTGATCTTATACTCTGAAAATTAATTAAATTACTCTCATGTGGATAAAATACTTAATATATTGGGCAAAAGATCTTAAATGAACAAGCTTTCATACTTATTATTGAAGAGAGGTTAGATTTCCATTCGTGCTTTCCTTGAATATCATTTGTGGTACTTCTTGAATTAACTTAAGAAAGTTTCCACCTACACTTGATTTGAAAACTATCTTTGGAACCACATTCGATGTGTTCTCATTATAATTGGCTCTGATCTATGCTCATTAATCTTTTTCTAACATTATTGCCTTGAGTTATATGATTCATATTCTTGCAATAATTTGACATGCAAATCAGAGTACAAAAAGAAAAAGACATATTTGAGTATTCTTATCTTTATGCTTAATGTTTCATTATATTACAACCTTTTTGATGTTGTCAAAAAGGGGGAGAAATATCTGATTATATGCTCATAATGCTTTATGTTTTGAATTGAATACAAATCAGCTTAAATTGAAATATGTTGATTGTGTTAAGCTGATTAAATCTGAAGCATTATCATGAAGTATGTTTTAAATATATATGTTTTCTACTTCATGCAACTTAGCTATGCATTACTTCTAGAACACATTATATTTTATATTGCATATACTCCAAGTTTTGTCATCATCAAAAAGGGGGAGATTGATGACCCAAAAATTGATTTAAAGATTAATTTTGATGATCACAAAACCTTGAAGTATAATTACTAATGTTTGTGTTGCAAGAAGAAAGATAATTTATTTTGCAAGGAACATAGCAAGTTGGAAAAATACAAGAAGGCCTCAAAAGCTCTCAAGAAAAGTTAGAAGAAAGCTACAATTTATTGGCCCAAGTTTCAAGTTCAAAGGATTTAAGTTGGAGGAGCAAATTCAAAGAAAGATTCAAAAGAATAGTCCTCGAGTCGACTCCGGAAAGTTTAGAGTCGACTCTGGCACTCTAGAGTTTCAAGAAACAGTGCTCGAGTCGACTCCGGGACTCTACGAGTCGACTCCGACTGAGAACAAACAAAAAACAGAAAGTTGATTTTCAGCGCTATAGTGATCTCGAGTCGACTCCAACTTCAGTGCTACAGTGCGGAGTCGACTCCCAGCTACAGTGCCGACAGACTACTATTCACAAGTGACTTCTGTTTCAGCCGAGTCGACTCCTACTTCAGCCGAGTCGACTCCAGCACGCTGGGAGGCATAACGGCTAGTTTTTTGTTGATTCCAACGGCTCTATTTTTGTCTCTAACGGCTAGATTTTTGTTTCCACTCCCTCTAAAGCTATAAAATCAAGAGGAGAGCTAGGAAAGAGGGTATGGAAGTGGGAGAAAACATTTAGGGAAGAGATTTGAAAGAGATTATAAGAAAAATCTCCCATAAGCACAAAAGGGCCATTCAAAGTAAAATAGAGAGAAGAAGAGCATCCAAGTGAATCCCAAAGCTTCCTCTCCATCCGTGTGCTGCCTCAGAGATCCTCTACTTCGTGCAAAATCAGAAGAGGGGCAAGTGAAGAAGAAGCCGAGTTCCTCCATCTACAAATTAGTTTGAGGGCTTCTTCTCTTTTCTTTACTCATTTACATTTGCTATATTTGCTTATTTGAGAAGCTTGTATTTGATTTAAACTCTTGTTCTAATATCTTGTAACTTGATTCAATCAAGGGATTGAATCAAGGGATTAAGGTTTGTTGGTGAGCCAAAGGGAAAAACCAACGTTGTAAAGGTTGTGGTTGGTGAGCCTTTGGGAAAAACCAACCGGGTTGATTGTAAACCCGGAAAACAATCATTGTAAGGTTGTGGTTGGTGAGCCTTTGGGAAAACCAACTGGGTTGGATTGTGAGCCCGTGAAAACAATCGGTTGGTTCTAGTCGGTGAGCCTGTGAAAACCGACCGAGTTCGTTGTGATCTCGCAAAACAACAAGTTGGGTTGTGAGCTTGTAAAACAACCGACTGTAATCTAAGGGATTATAGTGAAATTCCCAAGAGGTCTTGGGGAGTGGATGTAGGTGCTGGGGTGCACCGAACCACTATACATCTTTGTGTTTGTGATGCCTTATCTCTTGTATTTCATGCCTTCCATTCATGCTTGATTGTGTAATATCTCTAGCTTTGTTTTCTATAGAGTTATAAGTGATTTGCTTAGCTTCCACTCCATTCTTACCATACACATAGATTAAAATTGATCATACAATTATAAGTTGTTTTTAGATCAATTGCACCCTAAAGCCATAGTATAATTGCTCTAGCTTAATCTTCCACTACTTTACTTGTAATTGCCTAGAGCTTAAGTAAATAACATCTTATTATTCCGCTGCATTCTATTCAAAGTAAAAATTAGGGAACATAATTTTTAGAAAACCCAATTCACCCCCCCTCTTGGGTTGTCACCTTGGGCAACAGAAAGGTAGAGACCTATAAAGCAAGGCTAGTGGCGAAAGGGTATAGTCAACACGAAGGCATTGACTATCAGGAGACCTTTTCACCTGTAGCCATGCTAAAATCCATCCGAACATTGCTTGCTATTGCAGCATTTCATGATTATGAAATCTGGCAGATGGATGTGAAAACTGCTTTCCTGAATGGATATCTTGATGAAGATATCAATATGGAACAGCCTTTGGGTTTTACTTTCAGTGATGGAGATCACAAGGTCTGCAAACTGCAAAGGTCCATCTATGGACTAAAGCAAGCATCTCGGAGTTGGAACACTTGTTTCGATGACACAATTAAAACATTTGATTTCATAAAAAACGAAGAGGAATCGTGTGTTTACAAAAAAGTTAGTGGGAGTGCTGTCGTATTTATCGTACTGTACGTGGATGACATCCTCCTGATAGGGAATGATATTTCCATGCTAACCTCGGTCAAGGTCTGGTTGTCAAAAGAGTTCTCCATGAAAGACCTTGGGGAAGCATCCTATATTTTGGGAATAAAGGTCTATAGAGATAGATCTAAAAGGATGCTTGGCCTATCACAGAAAATGTACATAGAGGAAGTGCTGAAAAGGTTCAGCATGGAAAACTCTAAAAGGGGTCTCTTATCCCTAAGGCATGGAATTCATCTCTCCAAGAAGATGTGCCCCAACACATCTGAAGAGATTCAACGCATGAGCAAGATCCCCTATGCATCAGCAATAGGAAGCCTCATGTATGGCATGCTATGTACCCGACCTGATATAGCTCTTGCTGTGAGTGTCACAAGCAGATATCAGTCGAATCCAGGTGAAAAATACTGGACAGCTGTGAAGAATTTTCTTAAGTACTTGAGAAGAACTAAAGGTTTATTCTTGGTGTTTGGAGGATCATCAGAGTTAAAGGTAGAAGGGTACATAGATTCAGACTTCATGACTGATGTCGATGATAGGAAGTCAACATCTGGATATGTGTTCTTGTGCAATGGTGGTACGGTGAATTGGAAAATTTCTAAACAACCGATCATTGCTGATTCTACTATGGAAGCTGAATACATCGCCGCCTCTGAAGCTGCTAAAGAAGGCTTCTGGTTTAAGAAATTTATTGCAGAGTTGGACGTGATGACATCAGATGCCATAACACTCTACTGCGATAATAATGGCGCCATAGCTCTTGCTAAGGAGCCAAGGTCTCATCAGAAGTCCAAGCATATAGAGCGGCGCTTCCACCTCATACGCGACTATGTTGAGAAGAAGTATGTCGAGGTGCAGAGAGTAGACTCCGCGGACAACGTGGCAGACCCATTCACTAAGCAGCTGAGTCAGCAAAAGACTGAAGCCCACCTTAAGAAGATGGGCCTAAGATATATGACCAATTGGCTTTAGTGCAAATGGGAGATTGTTAGATGTATGCCCTAGAAGCCAATATGGCTGATACATTGTTAATTCTAGGGACATAATTTTGTACTTGACTATTTATTATTGAATAAATGAAAGGCATCTTTTTCATTCATATTGTTATTATGTCTATGAATCATCCAAGAAATTAATAAGATGATGATGCATATTCTCAAGAGTTGAGAATTTGAGCCATGTATCATTAGTGATTAATTTCTAAACGCTCCTGATCGATGGATCATCACGAGGACGGTGATCGATCCGATGAGATCAGTGCACACATTGCTTTCCTTATGGATTGACGAGACTCGAGTCCACAGTGTGGCGATACTGAAGTAATAGTGCAGGTGCTTGTTAAGAATAAGGGTACTGAGCGTGACCAAGAAAAGAAGTCACTTGGATGTCTATCCACTCGTCAGTGACTTGCTTGATGTTGCCCAGAGATGGTCACCCAAGAGAGGGGTGAATTGGGTGTTTTAAAACTTTTTGACTATTTAAAAGGTAAAACGCACAAATGAATGAACTAAAGCAAAGATAGAAGTATGAAAACATCCAATCGCAAACACACGATTTTATAGTGGTTCGGAGCTTCCACTGCTCCTACATCCACTTCCCAAAGCACCTTTGGGAATTTCCACTATAATCCAAGATTACAGTTCGGTAGTTTTGCGAGTGCACTACCCAACTCGTTGTTTTACACCGGGCTAACAACAAACCCTATAACCCCCAATTTCACCTAGGCTTGGGACGCCTTTCCCTTGTTCCAAGTCCCTTGACTGGAACAAGCACGATATTGAAAGAGTTTTACAAAAGATTGGAAAGCTCTAAATAAGCAAATATAACAATGATAAACTTTAAAACCCGGAAGAATCCTTTTGCCGTTGGAAGCGTGGAAAATGATGATTCTTCCGATGTGGAAGCTTGAAAGTAGTTGAGCTTGAAATCACTTGGGAAGCTTGAAAACACTTGATTTCTTCACTTGAATGCACTAACTCCCTTGAATCTCTCTCTCTTGCTTCTCTCTTGAATGATCTAGCTTTGGGTTTTTTAGAAGTTGTTGAGAAGCACTTAAGAGGTCCCTTTTATAGCCCAAAAAGCAAATATAGCCGTTAGAGATAAAGTAAAAGAGATTTGAAATTCAAACCAAACCTGCAAAAGTTGTCAGTCGCGTCCCAGGCGCTCCGAAGACGTCTCCGCTTCAACGAGAGACGTCTCGGCTACAAGATTTTACTTTTGACGTTGTTTGGGGTCGACTCGGCGCTTTACGGGGACGACTCCGCTGATGAATGGTTTGAATCCTTGTTTTTCTGTTTTTCTAAGAGGGTCGTCTCGGCACTTTACGGGGACGTCTCGGCTTGTTTGTGCTTTTTGCATGGGGACGACTCCGCTCCCTCGGGGACGACTCCGCTTCTTTATCTCCGAAAAACATGTCTTCTGGAATTCTCTGAGAGAGTCGACTCCGCTCTTTCAGGGGACGTCTCCGCTGCTTTGTCACCGAAAAAGACATTCTCTGGAAAACCCTGAGAGAGCCGTCTCCGCTACCTCGGGGACGACTCGGGAAGTCTGCTTTTTACTTGCGGGGACGACTCCGCGTACTGTGGGGACGGCTCGCGTATATCACTTGAAATCTGCCTTTCTGCCGCCACTAAGAGAGTCGACTCTGCTACTGAGAGAGTCGACTCCGACCCTGCGAGACGCCTCGCCAGGTGCCGGGGACGTCTCCCGACGTGCCAGTTCTTCCTGTTTGTCCCAGAGACGTCTCTGAGACAACCCGGAGACGTCTCGGCTGTCCCTGATCTGTTTTCTTCATTTCAAAAATTCTTCAATAAATCCTTAAAAATTATGGAAACATGCCTAGACATTTCTTAACAATATTTTTAATAAAACACATGAAATCCTCAATTAAATTGTTAAGACAAATGGAATTATACTCTAGTGTGTTGTATTCATCAAAATCCATTAGGGGGTCAACAATCTCCCCCTTTTTGATGATGACAAAACACTGAGTATATGCAAAATTCGAAATTTAAACATATACACAGTATTTGTTCAGATATACAAGTCTAATGTTTTGATTAGAGCTAGACACAATGTGCATAATTTAAAATAGTCAATTTTCAGTTCTATCCTTATGCATAAAATTAATCTTAATAGCCCTTGAGCAATTTTAGCATATCAACTGAATTTGAATCAAGTTAAAATGAAATATTGATGCTAAAGATAATTGAAAGCTAAGTTCTTTTTGACTCTCCCTTTCTTTTCCAGAAGGGCAATTATCTTAAAGCCAATATTCTTCAATTTTATCTTTTCTAATTCAACTTTGGAGTATGAATTTCGTATTTTGCATTCCAATGTATCCAATATCCATATTGGTTCTACTCCCCCTTTTTGCATTTCATAATTAAGTTCTACTCCATATATATATATATCTACTTTATTTTCCCATAAATTTTGCATTCCAATGTATCTAATATCCATATTGGGTCTACTCAATATATAAGTTCTATAAGTTCTATTATATCTACTCCCCCTTTTTGTCATCAACAATGAAGGGGACAAATTATCCTTAGGTGCTTAAAGCATACTTCCTAGTAAAATTCAGCATATTTCCATGAACCACTCAAGGATATTCAAGTTGTGCTCCCCCTGTCCAAGTTATTTCTATTAATGAATTTAGTCATTCATATCACTCCCCCTTTGTTTTGGTATTCATTTCAGACTCCTCTTTTTGTTAATCATAGTTATCACAAGATGTGCTCCACCTGTGTCATATGCATTGATAAGTTGTGTTAAATTTTACCACTTAAGGCATGCTATGAGATTTTTATGGCACATCACAAGATCACATACACAATCACAGAATCACATACACAGAGTTAGCAATGTACACAAAGTTTCAAAAGAAATTGTATTCATGTATCATTGTAAACCTTTGAGGTCAGTACAAAGTTAAAAGAAGAAATCATTACAAGTATTGATTTCTAATACAAAAAGTGTTTCAAAATAGCCTAGGGTTTATAAAAAGAAGATCCCTAGATGTCTACAAAATGTCCCTCATCGGCGACGTTGCTCATAAGCCCTAGCAGCTGCATCTATGAAAGCATTGATGGAATCTAGCAGTGTTCTGAATTGATCTCCCTATGACTGATGGAAGGCTGCCACTAGTGCTTCAAATTCTATGGTTGCCCTTTCAATTCTTCCTCTAAGTTGGGCAACCAAGGTGCACACATTTCCTCCAGGGCTTGTCAACTCTTGAAGGCTATTTGAGATGGTCCTCAAGCTATCTTGTAGCTCAATTGATCTGAAGGCTTGGGTGGCATTCACACTAACTAGTTCTTGCGCTGTAGCTTCTATCTGAGCTCTAATTTCCTTCATCTCTTGTAGAATCCCTTCATGTGAGGCTCTGATGGGGGCCAACTCAGTAGAGATCATCGATCTCATCTCCTCCCTCATCTGCTGGCAAATTACAGATGCTAAAGTGCGCATCTGGTCTTCTGATAGGGAGTAGGGCCCACTGACTGGAGGAGGTGGTGGCATGGATGTGGAACGTCCAGCTGAGCTGGAGGGTATATCAGGAAAGTCCATGTGGCTAGGTGGAGGAGAGTGGTGGTCAGACTCCTGATGTGGGATCTCAGGCTCTAGGGTTTGAACTTTTCTTTTTGGTACCTTGACCCAAGACCCATCTACCTTTTGAAACTCCATTCTTCGCATTGTGCCCTCATTATAATAGTCGGTGTTTCTCAAGGGTTTTGCAGGCTCATTTTCTGGAATGGGAACTTTGAAGTGTTTGAAGAGTAGGGTAAAAATCATGCCATAGGGTATACTAAACCTAGAATACCTATGACATAGAGCAATGTAGTTCAACATAAGTCTAGGGAGGTTTAGAGGAATCCCTAGTAGGATATGGTGCATGATAACTAAATCTCGCTCCGAAACAAAATCGAAGCGACCGGTTTTAGGAAACAAGACCCGGTTGACAATACTTAGAAGTAGTCTCATTTCGGCATTTAGGTCTTGGGAGTTGACTACATCAAGAGGGCTGCAGTCCTCTCTTCCTAGAAGCAAGTTTAGGGCTATTTCCCTTTGGGGATGTGAGGTCGGAGCCTCACCATCTTTAGGAATTTGCAGAACAGTGGATAGAATATCCTCATTAATTTCTACCAATGTCCTCCGGACATATGCAGTGTACCCTAAGTCCCCTAAGGCCATATTACTAAACATTTCTCTAACAAGGACGGGGTAGGTCGAAGTATTGAGGGTACAAAGGTATTTCCACCCTTGGGCACGGAGTCTCTCTCCAATAGAGAACCCCTCACTATCTAGAAATGCAAAGTCTATGTACCTACCGGTCGTAACTGTGCGATTTGCACAGAAAATGGTCGTGGTTGGCGGAGCAACCGGAGGAGACGGCGCGGAAGGTTCTTCCCTCCGTTCCTCACCGTCGGCCGCTGCCCTAGGACGCCTCCCACCGGTCCTCCTAGCTCTTTTAGGTGCCATTGAATGGAAAACCTAGGGAAATGAGGAGAAAGAGGCTAGGGTTTGTGTTGGAGAGAAAATGGAGGCTAGGGTTTTTGTTTTTGTCGGGGATGAAAGGGATAGCTCGGGTCGGCTCGAGCTGTTTCGACCTATTTTAAAAAACCCTCGTTCGGTCCCCGAGACGTCTCCGCGACTAAGGCGAGACGTCTCGCCAGGGGGACGTCTCTGCGATTTGCCAGAGACGTCTCCGGCACTGAAAAATTTCAGACTGATTTTTATCTTTTTCCAATTTGTTTCATTTAATCACACTAATTATGATTTCTTTAGGTGAATACAGAATGAGTTTGTTTGTGATCCTCCCCCTTAATAATACATCCTATAGAGATTTGATAATGATTTTTGAATTATTAATGTTGAAATGAGGAATGTTTGACCAAATTTCGAATACCTATGAAATAGGCTCTGAAAATATCTCTATGAAGAGTCCAAGGGAGGGTAACCATCCTCCGGAAAGTCAAACAGTTCGTCATTTAGCTTAGATGGATTCATGCTGTTAGATGTATGCCCTAGAAGCCAATTTGGCTGACACATTGTTGATTCTAGGGACATAATTTTGTACTTGACTATTTATTATTGAATAAATAAAAGGCATCTTTTCATTCATATTGTTTATGTGTCTATAAATCGTCCAAGAAATTAATAAGATGATGATACATATTCTCAAGAGTTGAGAATTTGAGCCATGTATCATTGGTGATTAATTTCTAAATGCTCCTGATCAATGGATCATCACGAGGACGGTGATCGATCCGATCAGTGCACAGATCACTTTCCTTCTGGATGGACGAGACTTGAGTCCACAGTGTAGGGACACTGAAGTGATAGTGCAGGTGCTTGTTAGAGAACAAGGGTACTGAGCGTGACCAAGACAAGAAGTCACTTGGATGTCTATCCACTCGTCAGTGACTTGCTTGATGTTGCAGTAGTGTGACTGGTCCTTTGACCTGCGGTGCTTCGGCTACTCACAGTGAGGTTATTGTAGTTTGACTGCACACATACATGGTCTCTAGCCATATGGGTCCATGCAGTGTAGATTGGCTGCAGTAGGTTCACTGTAGGAGTAGGGTATGCACCTATAAGGAATCTATCGACCTTGATAGAAGAGGAGTGATCCTATGTGATTTGTTAGACTGAGTTCTAAGACCTTGGCCAGGGCAGTAATATAAAGTGGAAAAAGAGTTTTCCACTATCGAACTCAAGTCGAATAAATCTTGACATATGACAGACGATGGGTTTGACGAGTTGTCCATGACCTCCGTCCTGAAGGGATCCACGATAGTAGGACTGTATCACATGTTAACTGCACCTAGAGGTTCATCATTCCATTCTGCTGGGTAGCCACTACATGCTGCTAGGTGTCACTGGTGGATGGTGGGACTCATAGGGATTATCTTGATGATCGATAAACCCTAACGAGTTGAGTTGGAATCGTTCCAACCCATTGAAAGGAGTTTTCAATGATATTGGGATAGAGATCACAATATATCTCACTACCAGTCAGAATAGAACCTATGGGGTCACACACACTAGAAGTATTGACCGATCCGATGGTTGAAATCGTGATTAGGAATCACAAGTAATCAATTTGATTGATAAGAAGTTGAAGAAGGAACAAAGGGAATTAATTAATTGGACTTGAACCAAGAGTCCTACTTCGGGTAGGATTCCTAGAGTCCTAATTGGATTAGGACTGGAAATCCTAGTTGGAGTAGGACTGGGATTCCTACTTGGAATAGGATTCCTACAATCCTAATGAGATTAGCAATTTTGAATTAAAATAGGATTCCTACTTGGAGTAGGATTCCTAGAAATCCTAATTAGATTAGGACTTCGGATTCAAATAGAGTCCTAATTGGATTAGGACTAAAATTAAACAAATCCTAATTGGATTAGGATTCCTTAAGTCTAAATTAATTAATAATCTAATGAATCAACATGACTCCTAATTGGATTAGGATTGAAGAGTTCAATTGAGTCATGGTTCATTCAAGTCCTAGTTGGATTAGGACTAGCATAGATTGAACCCAATTGGCTAATCCTAATTGGATTGGGATTAAACCATAAGAGAGGCACCCAATCCTCTTTGGAAGAGGATTAGGGCATCACAAGAAGGAGGGATCACGCCCCTCCTCCTCTCCTTGTGTGCGGCATGAAGAGAGGGGCCGGCGCCCCCCTTCTCTCTTTGGAAAACCATCTAGGGCTCCTACTTTGGAGGAGCCCTTGATGGCTATAAAAGGCACCATGAGGCCGGCGCCCTAGGGTATTGGAATCCTCTTCCTCTTGTGCCGTGGCCACCCTCTTCCTCTCTTTAGTTGCAGCCGCAAGCAAGGGTAGAAGCTCACCAAGTGTTGGCGGCCTCCTCCTCTACCCTTTCTTCATCCAACGCAAGCAACAGAAGAAGGCTGCGTAGGGGCTCATCTTCTTCCTCTTCTTCATCCTTCTTCTTCCTCCTCTCAAGCACTTTCAAGAGTTGAAAGAAAGAGAGGAGATCAGCCATCAAAGGAAGTCTCTGCAAGGGAGCTAGCACCCCGGGGAGACAAGGAAACATTGATCGGTCCTCTACTTCGTGTGGATACCCGTAGAGGCCGGACGTTTGAACGGCTTCAAGCGAACCCTCTTCCAAAACCATGAATTCAGATTTGCGGTGATCATCTACCCGCGCAAGGTGAAGATTTGATCTTCCTAATAGTTCTAAAAGTTTTAATTCTTACCTAATTACGAAAGGTCTCGAAACAACGTTCATGCGATGAACGTCGATCCCGCACATGCCTCTTCCGCTGCCATCTGATTTAATTTTTGAAATATCAGCGGCATGGGCGGGTTCCCAACAGTGGTATCAGAGCCTAGGCTTCGTAGATTAAGGTAAGAATTAAATATCTAAAGGCTTATTAGATCTGAAAATTGAATGATCATGCATGCTGAAAAATTCTGCATGCAGATTTTTCAGGGGTGCTGATTTTTGCATGCTGATTTTTATGTGATAAAAAGATGATTCTAATTGCATTGTTAATGGGATTACAAAGTTTAGAATCATGGTTAGCATGATCAGCGACCAATGTTATGATATAATCAGTTAGTTTTCAGATCTGAAAATTATAATTGTTGCATACGGTGATGATCATAGGATTCAAACCCTTTTGGTATCAAATGTAATGACCTGCGATGTGATCTGCAATGTCATGTAATTTTTCAGATGCTTGCATGCATCTTATTTGATGTTTTGAGAGGCCTGCGTGCCTCCTAAAAGGAGATGTAATTTATTTTTATTTTTATTTTACATCTGGTTGTATTTCTGTGATGTGATGTACATCAACGATCAAGCTGAAGCAAAGGCATGAGATGAAAGGTGATCTAAGCGGTTGATGGCGATGGGATCAAGAGTTGATCAAGGATCGAATCAAGGAGGCTTAGAACCAATTCAAGAGTTGAAGACCACTTGATCGATTGATGTGCATGTGCTTGTAATACGACCTAATTAGAATCCATGATCATCACCTATTTAAAGTTTAACTTTATTTGATGCTGCGATTATAACTGCCTGTGATGTACCGTTTGCATGAGATGTGAATGCGAGTCGGGTAGATAGGTTTACATGTGATGTAGCAAACCCAATTGAGACCTAAATCAAAACCTCCTCAATCAAGTCGAGAGTGAACCGACATGAGCAAGTCATATTAGATTAATTGATCTAATTGGTGTCTAGGAAAGCATGAAAGGTGGTTACTTAATTAGGACCTTACTCTCTGAGTAAGGGGAGCCTCCCACCTGCTTACCTGGCCAATTGTTCGATTACCTCTTATGAAGGGCTCAAGTTGCAAACACTAAGACCTGATTAACCAATATTAAGTCAATAGGTCTTCCACTGTAGTAGAGCTGCTAAAGCCTTTCTGATGTTGATTTGTCTCGGCTGGACACAGTGGTCAAGTTGCATCGGGGGGCTGGACCTCTCTATAGACATGAGATGTTGTAGGGTAAAGGTGGGGTTGGGCACCAATAACTGTTAGGTGAGGACCCAATGACGACTTTATTCCTACGGTTATACGGTGGGTCTGACTTAACTAAGAAATGGGACCAATAACTGTTAGGTGAGGTCTTCATGGCTTAGAGACCAAGTTACACTGCAACATGCTTGAGAAGCATTGTACAAGAGTTGTACACTCATCCATCTATGTGTCACCAATAACTGTTAGGTGAGGTGCCATGTAAATTGGTGGGACCGCAGTACCCACTAGAAATCCTAGTCGTGTGGGATTTCCGTTTCCCTACCAGGGGAGTGTGAGGGATTCGAGAAAATAGTGGGAGTTACATTTGTTCTAAAAGACCTTAGAACAGATTAGGATCAAGTACAAAAGTCTAACTAAAATCTTTACTCTCTGCAAATGTCGGCTTCAAACCCTTTGACCCGTATTCTTGAGACCAACCGACTGACCGGAACCAATTACAAAGACTGGCTTAGAAATCTCAAAATAGTTTTGGACTGTGAGAAGATAGGCTACATACTCGATTCAGATATCCCCACACTACCAGCACGTCCTACTGATGTTCAGCGTGAGTTGCATAAAAAGTGGTTGGATGATGACATTAGAGTAAAATGCTATATGATGGCATCCATGTCTAATGAACTCCAATGCCAGCATGAAAATATGAAGACTGCTAGGAAAATACTGGCACACCTGCAAGAGTTGTATGGTGAGCAGAGTCGCACAGCTCATTTTGAAGTATCCAAGAGGCTTTTCAAAACGAAGATGCGCGAGGGGCAGTCTGTCCATGATCACGGTCTGACCATGATCAAGGACCTAGAGGAGCTTGAGAAGCTCGGTATGGACATGCACAAGGAATTGCAAGTGGATTTGATCCTACAGTCACTTCCTGATTCATTTGGTCAGTTTATAGTAAACTACCACATTAATAAGATTGAATGCACTAAGACTGAACTAATCAACATGTTGGTAACTGCTGAGGGAGCCTTGAAAGGTTCAAGGGGCAATGTCCTTGCTGCTGAGTTGACTTCTGGTTCCAAGAGAAAGTCTGCTTGGAAGAAAAAGAAGCCTGCTAAGAAGCAGAAGAAAGACAAGAAGCTAAAGAAGGAAGTTCAAAAGAAAAAGGCTAACGACAAAGGAAAATGTTTCCACTGCAATGTCGAAGGCCACTGGAAGAGAAACTGTCCTTCATACCTCGAGAGCCTGAAGAACAAGAAAGGTGACATACTTTCAGAAGGTATAGACTTGCTCATAATTGAAACTAATCTAACGGTTTCTTCTACTTCTAGTTGGGTTATAGATTCTGGTTCTAGTGCTCATTTGTGCACTACCATGCAGGGTCTAAAGGAAAGTAGAAGGCTGACGGAAGGTGCGGTAACCCTTCGGGTTGGCAACGGGGCAAAAGTTGCTGCTGTGGCTGTGGGCACCTACCATCTGCGACTACCGTCTAGATTTAGTTTAATACTTAGAGACTGCTATTATGTACCTGTTGCTAGCAGAAATTTGATTTCTGTTTCATGTCTAGCACAGGAAGGTCATGTTTTTACATTTGACAAAGACTGCTGTTCTATTTATTTGAGAAATAAAATAGTCGCACGTGGTTTCATGATTGACAGTCTCTATCATTTACATATGGATGTATCTGTGAATGTTACCGAGCAAGATGTGAGTGCCAAAGGATCCAAAAGATCCAGAGATGAGATAAACCAAAAATATTTGTGGCACCTCAGACTTGGCCATATTGGAGAGGATAGGATGAACAAAATGGATAAAGATGGGCTTCTCGGCTCATTGACTTCCGAGTCATATCCAGTTTGCGAGTCCTGTCTTCAAGGAAAATGGCTAGACTGCCCTTTGTAGGACATGGGGAGAGGACCACTGAAATACTTACCCTAATACATACAGATGTATGTGGCCCATTCGATGTGCTAGCCAGGGGACGTTATTCTTACTTCATTACCTTTACCGATGATTATTCACGGTATGGGTATGTGTATCTTATGAGACACAAGTCTGACTCTTTTGAAAAGTTCAAAGAGTTCAAGAATGAAGTAGAAAAACAAACTGGAAAACCTCTTAAGGCTCTTCGATCAGATCGAGGAGGAGAATACCTTAGTAGAGAATTCCGGGACTATCTCAAAGAAAACGGCATAGTCTCACAATGGACACCTCCGGGTACACCTCAACTCAACGGGGTGTCAGAGAGGAGGAATCAGACCCTATTGGATATGGTCAGGTCCATGATGAGCTTCACTGATTTACCTATGTTCCTTTGGGGAGATGCCTTACTCACAGCAATTTATTTATTGAATAGAGTTTCCTCTAAAACCGTTCCTACCACACCGTATGAGATATGGCATGGTAAGAAACCAAGTCTGGGTCATCTCAAGATTTGGGGATGTCCGGCCCACGTCAAGCGACTACAGGCGGACAAGTTAGAGGCTAGGACCATAAGTGCTCGTTTTATAGGATATCCTAAAGAGTCATTAGGATACAATTTCTACATCTCAGAGGATCACAATGTGTTTGTGAGCCATCATGCCATCTTCTTGGAAAATCAGTTTATCCTTGATAGAGGCAGTGGGAGGAAAATTGAGCTTGAAGAGAAAGTCTCTGAAAAGCAACGAGTCATGGATCCTATAGAACCCATTCATAAAGAGCCAGTGCACGATGTCCCTCAACCACCTCGTAGATCTAGTAGGGTCTCCCATCCTCCCGATAGATACTTAGGTATACTAGAAGAGGATACCGAGGAAATGTTCCTAGTGGGAGATAGGGATCACATACAGGATCCCAAAACCTACAACGAGGCGATATCTGATATCGATTCCGAGAAATGGCTGGAAGCTATGAAGTCAGAGTTAGACTCCATGCATTCCAACCAAGTCTGGACCTTAGTAGATCCACCAGAAGGTATTGTACCTATTGGATGCAAATGGATCTACAAAAGGAAGATAGGTTCGGATGGAGAGGTAGAGACCTATAAGGCAAGGCTTGTGACGAAAGGGTATAGTCAACGCGAAGGCATTGACTATCAGGAGACCTTTTCACCTGTAGCCATGCTAAAATCCATCCGAACATTGCTTGCCATTGCAGCATTTCATGATTATGAAATCTGGCAGATGGATGTGAAAACTGCTTTCCTGAATGGATATCTTCATGAAGATATCTATATGGAACAGCCTTTGGGTTTCACTTCCAGTGATGGAGATCACAAGGTCTGCAAGCTGCAAAGGTCCATCTATGGACTAAAGCAAGCATCTCGGAGTTGGAACACTCGTTTCGATGATGCAATCAAAACGTTTGATTTCATCAAAAACGAAGAGGAACCGTGTGTTCACAAAAAGGTTAGTGGGAGTGCTGTTGTTTTTCTCGTACTATACGTAGATGACATTCTCCTGATAAAGAATGATATTCCCATGCTAACCTCGGTCAAGGTCTGGTTGTCAAAAGAATTCTCCATGAAAGACCTTGGGGAAGCATCCTATATTTTGGGAATAAAGGTCTATAGAGATAGATCTAAAACGATGCTTGGCCTTTCACAGAAGATGTGCATAGAGGAGGTGCTGAAAAGGTTCAGCATGGAAAACTCCAAGAGGGGTCTCTTACCCCTAAGGCATGGAATTCATCTCTCCAAGAAGATGTGCCCCAACACATCTGAAGAGATTCAACGCATGAGCAAGATTCCCTATGCATCGGCAATAGGAAGCCTCATGTATGCCATGCTGTGTACACGACCTGATATAGCTCTTGCTGTGAGTGTCACAAGCAGATATCAGTCGGATCCAGGCAAGAAGCACTGGATAGCTGTGAAGAACAGTCTTAAGTACTTGAGAAGAACTAAGGACATGTTCTTGGTCTTTGGGAGAAGATCAGAGTTGAAGGTAGAAGGATGCACACATATTGATGATAGAAAGTCTACATCAGAATATGTGCAATTGTGATTCAGTAAATTGGAAGAGTTCCAAACAACCGATCATTATAGATTCTACCTTAGAAGCTGAATGTTAAGCCGTATCTAAGGGTGCAGTAGAAACCTTCTGATTAAAAGTTAATTGCAGAGTTAGGTGTAATGTCATCAGATGCCATAACACTTTACTGCGATAACATTGGCACCATAGCACTAGCTATGGAGCCATGGTCTCATCAGAAGTCCAAGCACATAGAGCGGCGCTTCCATTTCATACGCGACTATGATGTAGAGGTGCAGAGAGTAGACTCCGCGGATAACGTGGCAGACTCGTTCACTAAGCAGCTGAGTCAGCAAAAGACTGAAGCCCACCTTGAGAAGATGGGCCTAAGATATATGACCAATTGGCTTTAGTGCAAGTGGGAGATTGTTAGATGTATGCCCTAGAAGCCAATTTGGCTGACACATTGTTGATTCTAGGGACATAATTTTGTACTTGACTATTTATTATTGAATAAATAAAAGGCATCTTTTCATTCATATTGTTTATGTGTCTATAAATCGTCCAAGAAATTAATAAGATGATGATACATATTCTCAAGAGTTGAGAATTTGAGCCATGTATCATTGGTGATTAATTTCTAAATGCTCCTGATCAATGGATCATCACGAGGACGGTGATCGATCCGATCAGTGCACAGATCACTTTCCTTCTGGATGGACGAGACTTGAGTCCACAGTGTAGGGACACTGAAGTGATAGTGCAGGTGCTTGTTAGAGAACAAGGGTACTGAGCGTGACCAAGACAAGAAGTCACTTGGATGTCTATCCACTCGTCAGTGACTTGCTTGATGTTGCAGTAGTGTGACTGGTCCTTTGACCTGTGGTGCTTCGGCTACTCACAGTGAGGTTATTGTAGTTTGACTGCACACATACATGGTCTCTAGCCATATGGGTCCATGCAGTGTAGATTGGCTGCAGTAGGTTCACTGTAGGAGTAGGGTATGCACCTATAAGGAATCTATCGACCTTGATAGAAGAGGAGTGATCCTATGTGATTTGTTAGACTGAGTTCTAAGACCTTGGCCAGGGCAGTAATATAAAGTGGAAAAAGAGTTTTCCACTATCGAACTCAAGTCGAATAAATCTTGACATATGACAGACGATGGGGTTTGACGAGTTGTCCATGACCTCCGTCCTGAAGGGATCCACGATAGTAGGACTGTATCACATGTTAACTGCACCTAGAGGTTCATCATTTCATTCTGCTGGGTAGCCACTACATGCTGCTAGGTGTCACTGGTGGATGGTGGGACTCATAGGGATTATCTTGATGATCGATAAACCCTAACGAGTTGAGTTGGAATCGTTCCAACCCATTGAAAGGAGTTTTCAATGATATTGAGATAGAGATCACAATATATCTCACTACCAGTCAGAATAGAACCTATGGGGTCACACACACTAGAAGTATTGACCGATCCGATGGTTGAAATCGTGATTAGGAATCACAAGTAATCAATTTGATTGATAAGAAGTTGAAGAAGGAACAAAGAAAATTAATTAATTGGACTTGAACCAAGAGTCCTACTTCGGGTAGGATTCCTAGAGTCCTAATTGGATTAGGACTGGGAATCCTAGTTGGAGTAGGACTGGGATTCCTACTTGGAATAGGATTCCTACAATCCTAATGAGATTAGGAATTTTGAATTAAAATAGGATTCCTACTTGGAGTAGGATTCCTAGAAATCCTAATTAGATTAGGACTTCGGATTCAAATAGAGTCCTAATTGGATTAGGACTAAAATTAAACAAATCCTAATTGGATTAGGATTCCTTAAGTCTAAATTAATTAATAATCTAATGAATCAACATGACTCCTAATTGGATTAGGATTGAAGAGTTCAATTGAGTCATGGTTCATTCAAGTCCTAGTTGGATTAGGACTAGCATAGATTGAACCCAATTGGCTAATCCTAATTGGATTGGGATTAAACCATAAGAGAGGCACCCAATCCTCTTTGGAAGAGGATTAGGGCATCACAAGAAGGAGGGATCACGCCCCTCCTCCTCTCCTTGTGTGCGGCATGAAGAGAGGGGCCGGCGCCCCCCTTCTCTCTTTGGAAAACCATCTAGGGCTCCTACTTTGGAAGAGCCCTTGATGGCTATAAAAGGCACCATGAGGCCGGCGCCCTAGGGTATTGGAATCCTCTTCCTCTTGTGCCGTGGCCACCCTCTTCCTCTCTTTAGTTGCAGCCGCAAGCAAGGGTAGAAGCTCACCAAGTGTTGGCGGCCTCCTCCTCTACCCTTTCTTCATCCAACGCAAGCAACAGAAGAAGGCTGCATAGGGGCTCATCTTCTTCCTCTTCTTCATCCTTCTTCTTCCTCCTCTCAAGCACTTTCAAGAGTTGAAAGAAAGAGAGGAGATCAGCCATCAAAGGAAGTCTCTGCAAGGGAGCTAGCACCCCGGGGAGACAAGGAAACATTGATCGGTCCTCTACTTCGTGTGGATACCCGTAGAGGCCGGACGTTTGAACGGCTTCAAGCGAACCCTCTTCCAAAACCACGAATTCAGATTTGCGATGATCATCTACCCGCGCAAGGTGAAGATTTGATCTTCCTAATAGTTCTAAAAGTTTTAATTGTTACCTAATTACGAAAGGTCTCGAAACAACGTTCATGCGATGAACGTCGATCCCACACATGCCTCTTCCGCTACCATCTGATTTAATTTTTGAAATATCAGCGGCATGGGCGGGTTCCCAACACATGCTTTCACGTATGTTGACCTTGAGGTGGATTACTAGCTTTTTTGAGTAGCAAGGCATTGCAATACAAGTTGAATTTATTTGCTAGGGTCATACAAGCTCAAAGCATTTCTTAAGAAGTTGAACCTATCTTTACAAAGGGGCTTTGTGAAGATATCGGCCAATTGATTTTCAGTACATACATATTCAATCATCACATCATTTTTCAGCACATGATCCCTAATAAAATGATGTCTAATCTCTATATGCTTTGATTTAGAGTGTTGGACAGGATTTTTTGTTAAATTAATTGCACTTGTATTATCACATTTAATTGGTATGTTGTCCATTTTGATGCCGAAGTCTTCAAGTTGTTGCTTAATCCAAAGAACTTGGGCACAACAGCTTCCAGCTGCAATGTACTCAGCCTCAGCCGTGGACAAGGCAACTTAATTCTGTTTCTTGCTAAACCAAGAAACCAAATTAGCACCCAAGAATTGACATGTGCCACTTGTGCTTTTTCTGTCGAGTTTGCACCCGGCAAAATCAGCATCGGATTAAGCAATTAAATTTATGTCAGATTGTTTAGAATACCATAAGCCTACATTAGATGTTTCTACTAGATATCTAAAAATTCTTTTAACAGCTTGCAAGTGTGATTCCTTAGGACATGCTTGGTATCTAGCACACATACAAACACTGAATAATATATCTGGTCTACTAGCAGTAAGGTAAAGTAAAGAGCCTATCATACCTCTGTACAATTTGCAGTCTATACTTTTACCTTTTTCATCTTTGTCAAGCTTGCAACTTGAGCCCATGGGTGTGCTGATTTCCTTTGCATCCTTCATCTTGAATTTCTCCAACATTTCCTTGATATATTTGGACTGACTGATGAAGATGCCTTCCTCTGATTGTTTTATTTGTAGCCCAAGGAAGAAGTTGAGCTCACCCATCATGCTCATTTCAAATTCTCCCCGCATAAGCTTGGCAAACTCTTGACAAAGGCTATCATTAGTAGCACCAAAAATTATATCATCCACATAAATTTGTACAAGCAATAAGTCATTTTCTTTTCTTTTAATGAAGAGGGTTTTATCTACATTTCCTCTCTTAAATTTGTTTTCAATTAGGAAATTACTTAGTCTTTCATACCATGCCCTAGGAGCTTGCTTAAGTCCATACAATGCTTTATGCAATTTATAAACGTAATTTGGATGTAAATGGTTTTCAAAACCTGGAGGTTGTCCTACATAAACTTCCTCCATTATATAACCATTTAAAAATGCACTTTTTACATCCATTTGATAGAGTTTAAAATTCATAAAGCATGCATATGCCAAAAGTAGTCTAATAGCTTCTAACCTAGCAACAGGAGCAAAAGTTTCATCAAAATCTATTCCTTCCTCCTGATTATAGCCTTTGGCCACTAGTCTAGCTTTGTTTCTTGTTACTATTCCATCTTCATCTAGTTTATTTCTATATACCCATTTGGTGCCTATAATTGAAACATTAGGGGGTCTTTTCATTAAAGTCCAAACTTAATTTCTTTCAAATTGGTTTAATTCCTCTTGCATAGCATTCATCCAATTATCATCTTTTTCGGCTTCTTCTAGTGATTTAGGCTCTATTTGTGAAACGAAAGCAAGATAATTACTAGTATTTAGAGAGGATCTTGTTCTTACCCCTTGCGAAGGATCACCAAGGATTAGATCCCTTGGACGACCATGTGCATACCTCCATTCCTTAGGAAGATCTTGATTTCTTGCTTGGGGTTGATCTTCTTCATCTTGCTGAATTGTATCTTCTTTGACTTCATTTTCAAGTTGTTTGTCTTGTATGGAGAACTCCTTCATTCTGTCTTCAAGTATACCTGCATCATTATCTTCTTCTTTTCTAGAAGAATCTCCATTAGCTTCATCAAAAACAACATGAATGGATTCTTCAACAACGAGAGTTTTCTTGTTGAAGATCCTGTATGCTCTACTAGATGAGGAATAACCTAAGAAGATCCCCTCATCTGATTTAGCACTAAATTTACTTAGATTGTCCTTTCCATTGTTTAAAATAAAACACCTACAACCGAATACATGAAAGTAGCTTATATTGGGCTTCTTATTTTTCATTAACTCATAAGGTGTTTTCTTTAAAATAGATCTAACTAATGCACGGTTTAAAATGTGACATGCAGTATTTATTGCTTCAGCTCAAAAATATCTTGGTAGATCCGATTCGCACAACATGGTACGAGCCATATCTGCTAGTGTGCGATTCTTCCTTTCTACCACCCCATTTTGTTGGGGTGTCCTAGGGGCCGAGAAATTGTGATTGATACCATTTTCGTCACAAAACTTTTCAAAATGCTGATTTTCAAACTCGGTACCATGATCACTCCTAATTGCTTTTAGTTTAAGATTGAGTTCATTCGAAACTCTATTATGAAACTTGATGAAAGCGAGAAAGGACTCATCTTTGTGTGCAAGAAATGAAACCCATGTAAAACGTGAAAAATCATCAACAATTACAAGACCAAATTTCTTACCCCCTAGACTAGCAGTTCTAGTGGGTCCAAACAAATCCATGTGAATTAGTTCTAAGGGTTTTGTTGTTGAGACTATGTTTTTAAACTTGAAAGAGCTTCTCGTTTGTTTTCCTAATTGACATGCAGCACAAATTTTGTTCTTTTCAAAATCTATCTTTGGTAGTCCTTTGACTAGATCTTTTGTGATCAATTTAGAAATTAAATCCATGCTAGCATGTCCTAACCTACGATGCCATAACCAACTAGTCTCATTGACTTTGGGATCCATGGCTATAAGACATTGGCCATCCTTCATGGTGAGATCATCAAGATCTACCATGTAAACATTTCCATGCCTATGTCCTGTGAGTATGATCTCATTGTCAATTGGACTACTAACTATGCATAGTGATGATTCAAATGACACTTTAGAGCCTTTATCACAGAATTGACTTATACTTAATAAATTATGTTTTAGTCCATTAACTAACAATACATTATCAATAAATGAGGAGGGTGATATGGAGATTTTACCAACACCAATGATTTGACCTTTAGCATTGTCTCCGAATGTGACTACTCCTCCTTCTTTTGACTTCAAGGTGACGAAGAGACTCTTGTCACCGGTCATATGCCTTGAGCAACCACTATCAAGATACCACATTCTCTTTTTATTCCCGGCTGCAAGGCATACCTGCAAAGTGATCATGTGAAGCTCTTAGGTACCCAAGTTTTCTTGGGTCCTTCGTGGTTAGTGTAGTTGGTTCCCTTAGGCACCCATACTTTAGTTATGTTTTTAGCTTTTACAAATGTACTCTTGTTAGTTTGGATCTTTCTTTGAATACAAGAGTAGGCTTTATGTCCATTCTTTCCACAATGAAAGCATGTAGGTTTTTCAGTTTTTACATCTTTTGCTTTTACAAAGAAATTCTTTAGATACTTTTGTTGTTTGTTAGTTTTATATCCTAATCCGGCTTTATTAAAAACAGCTCTTTGATTTGAAAGAATAAGATTTAATTTTTCAGAGCTTTGTGTAAATTTTTCAACAATTGGTTTGTACTTATGTACCTCATTCTTAAGATTTAAATTTTCTTTAACTAGTTCTTCCTTATCCTTTTTAAGGGATTCAACATTTTGTGCAAGTGAGGTATTATTATCGAGTAGGAATTTTACTTTTAGATTTAATTCCTTAATTAGTGTTTTTGCCGTTTCATTTTCAATGCTAAGTTTTAAATTTTTATTTTCTAGGTCAATGGTGTTAATATTTTTAACGCTCTCCTTCTCAATCAATAGGTTTTCAATATCTTCTTTCAGTTTTTGATTGGAGGCTTTTAACTCTTTATTCTTTGCTCCTAACATACTACAATCACCCATAAGTTCTTGAAAAGCTTCATACAATTCTTCTAAAGTAAAATTTATAGTTGAATTTTGACATACCTCGTTGTCTTTGAATGCCATGAAGCACAAATTGGCGGTCTCTTCCTTCTCTTCCTCGGAGGATGATGTGTCACTATCATCCCATGTTGCCTTCAATGCCTTCTTCTTCTTCTTTCCAAAATGCTTCTTTTGTTGAGGGCATTCGGAACGAATGTGTCCCGGTCTCTTGCAATCATAGCATATGATTGGGTCTCTTTCTTTTTCTTTTTCTTTTTCCCAATCATTTCTTCCTCCAAACTTTTTCCTTGGGAAGGGTTTCTTTTTCCTCATGAATTTTTTAAACTTTCTAACTATCAAACCCAAGTCCTCGTCCTCGCTTTCTTTCTCACTCTCACTACTTTCTTCTTCACACACACTCGAAGTAGCCTTGAGTGCAATTGTCTTCTTCTTTGGCAAATCATCTTCATGTTGCTTCATCGTGAGCTCATGCGTCATCAATGAGCCCAAAAGTTGTTCTAGTCCCAAGGTGTTGAGGTCTTTGGCTTCTACAATTGCCGTGACCTTTGCTTCCCATGCTTTCGGCAAAGACCTGAGAATTTTACTCACAAGTTCCGGATTAGTATAAGATTTACCCAAACTCTTTAGACCATTAATTATATCGGTAAAGCGTGTAAACATGCATGTGATGGTTTCATTGGGTTCCATCTTAAACAACTCATATTTGTGAACTAGAATGTTCACTTTGGACTCTTTGACTTGATTTGTACCCTCGTGGGTAACTTCAAGCCTATTCCATATTTCCTTAGCGGAACTACATGTGGAGACTCTATTAAACTCATTTACATCTAGAGCACAAAATAATGAGTTCATGGCTCTAGAATTGAGTTGAGCCATCCTATCATCATTCTCATCCCAATCCTCCTCAGGTTTGGGAACTTGAATGCCATTAACCATGTGTGATGGTTCTTGTGGTCCCTTGACTATAACCCTCCACAAGGCATAGTCTTGTGCTTGAATGAAGATCCTCATTCTAGTCTTCCAATAGGTATAATTTGTCCCATTGAAGAGTGGAGGTCTATTGGTTGCTTGCCCCTCAGCAAGAACATTGTTAAAGGGTGTTGCCATCTAGATCTTTGGCTAAGACGGTTAGGTCTTTCAAGAAATACACAGAGCACCCGCTCTGATACCACTTGTTGCCCAGAGATGGTCACCCAAGAGGGGGGTGAATTGGGTGTTTTAAAAGTTTTTGACTATTTAAAAGGTAAAACGCACAAATGAATGAACTAAAGCAAAGATAGAGGTATGAAAACAACCAATCGCAAACACACGGTTTTATAGTGGTTCGGAGCTTCCACTGCTCCTACATCCACTCCTCAAAGCACCTTTGGGAATTTCCACTATAATCCAAGATTACAGTCCGGTAGTTTTGCGAGTGCACTACCCAACTCGTTGTTTTACACCGGGCTAACAACAAACCCTATAACCCCCAATTTCACCTAGGCTTGGGACGCCTTTCCCTTGTTCCAAGTTCCTTGACTGGAACAAGCACGATATTGAAAGAGTTTTACAAAAGATTGGAAAGCTCTAAATAAGCAAATATAACAATGATAAACTTTAAAACCCGGAAGAATCCTTTTGCCGTTGGAAGCGTGGGAAATGATGATTCTTCCGATGTGGATCGCATAGGCTTGAGTGTGAGCTTTGAATCCCGAGCGGAAGAAAGTAGTTGAGCTTGAAATCACTTGGGAAGCTTGAAAACACTTGATTTCTTCACTTGAATGCACTAACTCCCTTGAATCTCTCTCTCTTGCTTCTCTTGAATGATCTAGCTTTGGGTTTTTTAGAAGTTGTTGAGAAGCACTTAAGAGGTCCCTTTTATAGCCCAAAAAGCAAATATAGCCGTTAGAGATAAAGTAAAAGAGATTTAAAATTCAAACCAAACCTGCAAAAGTTGTCAGTCGCGTCCCAGGCACTCCGGAGACGTCTCCGCTTCAACGAGAGACGTCTCGGCTACAAGATTTTACTTTTGACGTTGTTTGGGATCGACTCGGCGCTTTACGAGGACGACTCCGCTGATGAATGGTTTGAATCCTTGTTTTTCTGTTTTTCTGAGAGGGTCATCTCGGCACTTTACGGGGACATCTCGGCTTGTTTGTGCTTTTTGCATGGGGACGACTCCGCTCCCTCGGGGACGACTCCGCTTCTTTATCTCCGAAAAACATGTCTTCTGGAATTCTCTGAGAGAGTCGACTCCGCTCTTTCAGGGGACGTCTCCGCTGCTTTGTCACCGAAAAAGACATTCTCTGGAAAACCCTGAGAGAGCCGTCTCCGCTACCTCGGGGACGACTCGGGAAGTCTGCTTTTTACTTGCGGGGACGACTCCGCGTACTGTGGGGACGGCTCGCGTATATCACTTGAAATCTGCCTTTCTGCCGCCACTGAGAGAGTCGACTCTGCTACTGAGAGAGTCGACTCCGACCCTGCGAGACGCCTCGCCAGGTGCCGGGGACGTCTCCCGACGTGCCAGTTCTTCCTGTTTGTCCCAGAGACGTCTCTGAGACAACCCGGAGACGTCTCGGCTGTCCCTGATCTGTTTTCTTCATTTCAAAAATTCTTCAATAAATCCTTAAAAATTATGGAAACATGCCTAGACATTTCTTAACAATATTTTTAATAAAACACATAAAATCCTCAATTAAATTGTTAAGACAAATGGAATTATACTCTAGTGTGTTGTATTCATCAAAATCCATTAGGGGGTCAACACTTGATGTTGCAGTAGTGTGACTGGTCCTTTGACCTGCGATGCTTCGGCTACTCACAGTGAGGTTATTGTAGTTTGACTGCACATATACATGGTCCTAGCCATATGGGTCCATGCAGTGTAGATTGGCTGCAGTAGGTTCACTGTAGGAGTAGGATTTGCACCTATAAGGAATCTATCGACCTTGATAGATAAGGAGAGATCCTAGAGGTTCATCATTATATTCTGCTGGGTAGCCACTACATGCTGCTAGGTGTCACTGGTGGATGGTGGGACTCACAGGGATTATCTCGATGATCGATTAACCCTAATAAATAGAGTTGGAATCGTTCCGACCCATTGAAAGGAGTTTTCAATGATATTGTGATAGAGATCACAATATATCTCACTACCAGTCAGAATAGAACCTATGGGGTCACACACTAGAAGTATTGATCGATCCGATGGTTGAATCGTGATTAGGAATCACAAGTAATCAATTCGATTGATATTCAGTTGAAGAAGGAACAATGGAATTAATTAATTGGACTTAAAACACAAATCCTTCTTCGAGTAGGATTCTTAGAGTCCTAATTAGATTAGGACTGAAAATCCTAATTGGAGTAGGACTGGAATTCCTACTTGGAGTAGGATTCCTACAATTCTAATTAGATTAGGAGTTTTGAATTAAATTTGGATTCTTACTTGGAGTAGGATTTCTAGAGTCCTAATCGGATTAGGATTTCGAATTCAAATAAGAGTCCTAATTGGATTAGGACTAAAATTAAATAAGTCCTAATTGGATTAGGGTTTCTTAAGTCCTAATTAATTATTAATCTAATGAATCAACATGACTCCTAATTGGATTAGGATTGAAGGGTTCAATTGAGTCATGGTTCATTCAAGTTCTAAATGGATTAGGACTAGCATAGATTGAACCCAATTGATTCATGATTTGACTTAAGCCTAATTGGATTAGGACTAAGCCACAAGAGGGACACCTAATCCTCCTTGGAGGAGGATTAGGTTAACCAAGTAGGAGGGGCATAAGCCCCCCTCCTTTTCTTGGTGCGGCATGAAGAGAAGGGGCCGGCGCCCCCTCTTAGGAAATAACTCTAGGGCTCCTAAATTGTAGGAGCCCTAGATGGCTTTATAAGGAGGCATGGGGCCGGCGCCCTAGTGGGTGATCTCCCTCTCCTTGCAGCCGTGGCCTCCCTCTCCTCCTTCTCCATCTTCAGCCGCAAGCAAGGGAAAGCAAAGGAAGATCGTTTGGTGGCCTCTTCCTCCTCCCTTCTTCCTTCCAACGCAGGGAAAAGAAAGAAGGCTGCAGGGGCTTTGATCTTCTTCCTCTCTTCATCCTTCTTCTTCCTCCTCCGAAGCACAATCAAGGGTTGATTAAAAGGGAGGACATCAGCCATCAAAAGTTATCTCTGCAAGGGAGCTAGCACCCCGGGGAGATAGAAAGCTTGGATCGGTTCCTGCTTCGTGTGGATACCTGTAGAGGCCGGGCACTTGAACGGCTTCAAGCGAACCTTCATCCAAAAACCACGATCATCAGTTTGCGGTGATCATCTACCCGCACAAGGTGAAGATCTGATCTTCTAATATTCTTAAAGTTTTTAATCCTTATCTATCTACGAACGGTTTTAAACAACGTTCATGCGATGAACAGTTCATCCTGCGCATGCCTCTTCCACTGCATCTGAAATTTTTGAATTTTTTCTGCGGCATGGGCGGGTTGCTAACATGCCCAACCCCCCCTTTACCCTACAACATCTCATGTCTATAGAGAGGTCCAGCCCCCCCGATGCAACTTGCCCACTATGTCCAGCCAAGACAAATCAACATCAGAAAGACCTTAGCAGCTCTACTACGGTGGAAGACCTATGGACTTAATATCGGTTAATCAGGTCTTAGTGTTTGCAACTTGAGCTCTTCATAATAGGTAATCGAACAATTAGCCAGGTAAGCAGGTGGGAGACTCCCCTTACTCAGAAAGTAAGGTCCTAATTAAGTAACCACCTTTCGTGGTTTCCTAGACAGCAATTAGATCAATTAATCTAATATGACTTGCTCATGTTGGTTCACTCTCGACTTGATTGAGGAGGTTTTAGTTTAGGTCTCATTGGGTTTGCTACATCACATGTAAACCTATCTACCCCGTTCTCATTCACATCACATGCAAACGGCACATCGCAGGCAGTTATAATCGCAGCAATAATTAAAGCTAAACTTTAAATAGGTGATGATCATGGATTCTAATTAGGTCATATTACAAGCACATGCACGTCAATCGATCAACTGATCTTCAACTCTTGAATTGGTTCCAAGCCTCCTTGATTCGATCCTTGATCAACTCTTGATCCTATCGCCATCAACCGCTCAGATCACCGTTCATCTCATGTACTTTCTTCGACTTGATCGTTGACGTACATCACATCACAGAAATACAACTAGATATATATAAAATAAAAATATATATTACATCTCTTTTAGGAGGCACGCAGGCCCCTCAAAATATCAAATAAGATGCATGCAAGCATCTGAAAAATTACATGATATTACAGATCACATCGCAGGTCATTACATTTGATACTAAAGGGGTTTGAATCCTATGATCGTCACCGCATGCAACAATTATACTTTTCAGATTTGAAACTTAATTGATTATGTTATGACATAGGTTGCTGATCATGCTAATCATGATTCTAAACCTTGTAATCTCATTAACAATGCAATTAGAATCATCATTTTATTACATAAAAATCAGCATGCAAAAATCAGCACCCGTGAAAAATCTGTATGCAGAAAATTTTTAGCATGCATAACCTTTTAAATTTCAGATCTAAGATGCCTTTAGATAATTAATCTTTACCTTAATCTACGATACCTAGGCTCAGATACCACTGTTAGAATCCGCCCATGCCGCAGAAAATTAAAAAAAATTCAGATGGCAACGGAAGAGGCATGCGCGGGATCAACCGTTCATCACATGAACGTTGTTCAAAAACCGTTCGTAGTCAGATAAGGATTAAAAACTTTTAAACTATTAGGAAGATCAGATCTTCACCTTGTGCGGGTAGATGATCACCGCAAACTGATGATCGTGGTTTAGGATGAAGGTTCGCCTGAAGCCGTTCACGTGTCCGGCCTCTACGGGTATCCACACGAAGCAAAAACCAATCCAAGCTTCTTTGTCTCCCCGGGGTGCTAGCTCCCTTGCAGAGACAACTTTAATAGCTGATCTCCTCTCTTTCTTTCAACTCTTGAATGTGCTTGAGAGGAGGAAGAAGAAGGGTGAAGAATAGTAAAGGAACAAAGCCCCTGCAGCCTTCTTTCTTTTCCCTGCTTTGGAAGAAGGAAGGGAAGAGGATGAGGCCGCCAACACCTTGGACTCTTTTTCCCTTGCTTGTGGCTGAAGACCAAGAGGAGGAAAGGGCCATGGCACAAGGAGGAGGAAAAGAGGAATTAACCCTAGGGTTTGGCCTTTTGGTCCTTATAAAGTCATATGAAGCTCCTACCTTTTAGGAGCTTCATTATATTCCTTTTAAGAACCAAGAGGAGGGGCGCACGCCCCTCTTCTTTTCTCTTGGATGCCGGCCAAGCCCTCTTCCTAACCCCTCATCACGCACACCCCCACTTGATCTAATCAAGTGGGGCGTGGGTCCTAACTCTAGGTGATTCAATCCTCTTCCAAAGAGGATTGTGTGCACTTGTTTCCCTTCAAATCCTAATCCAATTAGGATTCGTTTGAATCATGACTTAATTGAACCATTCAATCCCAATCAAATTAGGAGTCATCATAATTCATTAGATTAATAATTAATTAGGACTTAAGAAGTCCTACTCCAATTAGGACTTATTTAATTTTAGTCCTAATTCAATTAGAATTCTAATTTTGAATCCGAAGTCCTAATCCAATTAGGATTTCTAGGAATCCTATTCTAAGTAGGAATCCAAAATAGATTCAAAATCCTAATCTTATTAGGATTGTGGAAATCCTACTTCAAGTAGGAATCCTAGTCCTACTCCAAGTAGGACTCCCAGTCCTAATCCAATTAGGACTCTAGGAATCCCACTCCAAGTAGGATTCGTGTTTTAAGTCCAATTAATCAATTCCTATTTCTTTTTCAACTTATTATCAATCGAATTGATTACTTGTGATTCATAATCACTTTTCAACCATCGGATCGGTCAATACTTCTAGTATGTGTGAACCCATAGGTTCTATTCTGACTGGTAGTGAGATATATTGCGATCTTTATCTTAATATCATTGAAAACTCCTTTCAATGGGTTGGAACGATTCCAACTCAGCTCATTAGGATTTATCGATCATCGAGATATTCCCTGTGAGTCTCACCATCCACCAGTGACACCTAGCAGCATGTAGTGGCTACCCAGCAGAGTAGAATGATGAACCTCTAGGTGCAGTTAATATGTGATACAGTCCTACTATCGTGGATCCCTACAGGACGGAGGTCATGGACAACTCGTCAAACCCCATCGTCTGTCGTATGTGAAGATTTATTCGACTTAAGTTCGAGGGTGGAAAACTCTTTCTCCACTATGCATACTGCCCCGGCCGAGGTCTTACGAACTCAGTCTTATAAATCATATAGGATCTCTCCTTATCTATCAAGGTCGATAGATTCCTTATAGGTACATACCCTACTCCTATAGTGAACCTACTGCAGCCAATCTACACTGCATGGACCCATATGGCTAGAGACCATGCATGTGTGCAGTCAAACTACAATAACCTTACTGTGAGTGGCCGAAGCACGCAGGTCAAAGGACCAATCATACTACTGCAACATTAAGCAAGTCACTGATGAGTGGATAGACATCCAAGTGACTTCTTGTCTTGGTCACGCTCAGTACCCTTATTCTCTAACAAGTACCTGCACTATCACTTCAGTGTCTCCACACCGTGGACTCAAGTCTCGTCCATCTATAGAGAAAGTAATGTGTGCACTGATCTCATCGGATCAATTACCGTCCTCGTGATGATCCATCGATCAAGAGCGTTTAGAAATTAATTACCAATGATACATGGCTCAAATTCTCAACTCTTGAGAATATGCATCATCATCTTATTAATTCCTTGGACGATTCATAGACACAATAACAATATGAATGAAAAAGATGCCTTTCATTTATTCAATAATAATAAAGTCAAGTACAAATTATGTTCCAGAATTAATAATGTGTCAGTCAAAATTGGCTTCTAGGGCATACATCTAACAGTATCAAGCATGTATTCACACTTTTGCTGAAATTAAAATCAAACAATCACCACAAAATTTCAAGCTAATTGGGAATCAATTTAAATAAGAAAAGTTTAGAGGTTACCAAAGGAAATTTTCCCAGCAATTTTTTTTTATTTTTAGGCAAACCTCTACAGAATTTCTTTTCCAGCAGTTTTCTTTTTAATCGTCCCAAATTTTTTCTTCGATTCCTGATCAAATAATACCAAGAGAAAAATCAAAAATTAGTAAGAGAGAAAAAAGAGATAAGGAAAGTAACAAAAATAAAAAATATTTTTATTTTTTTATTTTTTTGAAAGTTTTTTTTAATGAAAAGAAAAATAACTATGCTAGCAATCCCCGGTAATGGCGCCAAAAATTGATAGTCAACTTTAAAGAGCGCGCAATAGCACGTATCTAGTAGGATAGTGATTATGGGTATCGATCCACAGGGATTGGGGTACAGTTGTTTTCCTAAAAATATTTGAAAAAGAGAATTTGTGAAGATTATTGAACTAAATAATTTAAAAGGAAATACAATTAAAATGATATCAATGAGAGAACCTAGGGCAAGGAATTCACCACTAATAAGGTGGCAGGACACTGCATCATTCTTAAGCATGGATTACCTTTATACTCACTCAGTGATCATGAAAAACAGTTATACGAACATCATATTTAAAGTCATAGAGATTAAATATGAGATGAAAGAAAAATATTTATTTAAGATTAAGAGGATTCATACAACTCTAAGTTTATAAAATTAAATACATAAAACCCGTGTCTCTTTGTTAGGGCTGCATCCAGCCCTAGTGAAGAGATCAGCCCTCCATGTAGAAGTGGACGATAGCAGCACAGCGGAATGAAGACGGCATGACTGACTTCTTCCGAGGGAGGTGGCGGCGGGAAAGAAGAGAAGAATACGTCGTGATGATGGAAGAAGCTCCGGCTAATCTCCCCTCATTCCATTTCATATATTTTTTTTTCTTCCGTGGGAAGTCTTCCCATAATACCCAAACTCCTCTCTCACTCATGCACTCTGTGGGATCTCAGCATCGGAGAAGATGATTGCCGAAGAAGAGATGTCTCCCCTTTTATAAACTGCAAGCTCCCCCTACCTCCTCCTCTGTTTCTTCACGTGGGTGGGAAGATAAGGTCGTCGAGGATTGATCTGATCCGCCGTTGGGAAGATAAGCTGGGATCTGGAGGAGACCATGGATGTTGAGAGGATCTCGGACGGCTGGGTTAAGCGTGGGCGAGCTGGGAGCACATGGGAGAAGCGGATGTTCGCTGCTGGTATTCATCCCGTGAATAATGGAAGGGAGCCATCAGGAGGATGCTTGATTTGATTCGCTGGATCCGCGGTTGTGAAGCTTGTGTTGAGAACAGACGCCCAGATTTGTTCGATCCGTGATGAAGAGACGATGGGATGATGCGAGGAAGATGCGTGAGCTGAGAAGATGATGCTGGGATAGGGATGATCGCGGAGTACCCGGATGCGGAATGAACTGGGAGCTGATCCCTTGAATCACGGATGCGGGGAAGATGAGCTCTGTTTTGGGGCAGGGGGGAAAACGTGTGGATTTGGTTGGGATCATTTGAGCGGGGGAGATGCTGGGATTTGATCACTTCATCAATCGTAGAGGAGATATGGCTCTGTTGCTTGGAGGAAATCTGGGAAGAAAAATCTTGGAGTCATGGGTGATGGAGCCCACGATGGGAAGACTTGGTCCTCTGTTCCTTGGATGCGAAAGATGATGTGGACGCTGGAACGGTGCTCACGGTTGAAAGTAGATTAGGATGAATCATGGAAGAAGATGAGGATCAGTAGGAAGCTTCATCACGGACGTTGAAAGGATTTCGGTTCTGTTCTGAAGCAGGGGAAAAAATGCAAGCTGGGAAGATCTCGGATGCTGGGATTTGAGGTTGAGCTGGGAGCTGATGCATTGATTCGTGATGAAGAGGAGATTGTTTAGGATGCGGGAGATCGCTGTTTGTGGGACACGGGATGCTGGGAGATGATCACGAAAGATGAAGATAAGATGAGCTGGGAGCAGGGGATGCTGTTCACGGTTGAAGATGCCGGAGGATACGCGAACGGGAAGATAAGCATGGAACGTTGGGAAGACGTAAAATCTGGCACTTGGTTCCTAATGGGAGGAAGAAGAGGATCCGCTTGGGAACTAGCGGAAGGGATGAAGCTGGGATCTGTGGTTGTGGATGTTAATCCGAATGGGAGGGAGTCTGGATTCGGTTGGCAGTTGAGATGAAGCTCGCGATGGAAATCTGGGAAGGTTCATTGGTTCCGAGTGACATGCAAACGGGTTGAAGAAAGGGACTCGGATTGTTTGAAGCTAAAATAGGGGAGGATGACGTGGAAGTTTTGGATGCGGAAGGGAAGGACGTGCACATGACTGAGATGCGAATGGGTGTGGTCGGCAGGGTTCCAACGTGGATGAGAGAAGTTTGTTATGTTCTTTGGACATCGAAGGGAAGAGTGACGTAGAACATGAGAGATAATATGTGAGACTTCACATGTGGATGGCTTGCACGTGAAAGGGTAGCTTCATGCACATGTGGAGAAAAACAATCCACACATGGAATAGGTTGAGACTAATTCATGATGGAACGATTTGACCTGCACATATTAGACTTGACCAATAAAGAAAATCAATCAAACTTGAATAATTTATTTAAAATGAAATGATGAAGGAGAACACATTTTCTCATGTTTAAATTTAAAATATGTGCCTAAAAATAATAATAAGTGCTATGTAAAATAGATAACTTTATTCATTATTTAGCACTTATCATACGGTCATGAACATTTAAGGACCTGTGTGACAAAATTATATTTCATTATACAAAGCAGTCCTAAGGATTTCATCACATCGGAGTTTGTGAAGATGTTCTGGTGATGAATAAATACCATGTTATTTATAATTGATTCAAATACATTTACAATCAACAATTAATTGGATTTAGGACATAATTTCCGACACTCAAATTATAGCTAGTTGTTTTACAAGCTCACAACCTAACTTGTTATTTTCACGAGATCACAACGAATTCGGTCGGTTTTCTCAAGCTCATCGATTAAAACCAAATCGATTGTTTTTTCGGGCTTACAATCTAACCCAGTTGGTTTTTTCCGGATTACCAACTACAACCTACAACGTTGGTTTTCACTGGCTCACCAACAACCCTTAACCTCTTGATTCAATCCCTTGATTGAATCAAGTTACAAGATCTCAGAATAGAAGTTTAAAACAAATATAAACTTCTCAAACAAGCAGATATAACAATATAAACAAATAGAGCAAAGAGAAGAAGCCCTCAAACAAGTTTTGCAGATGAAAGAACTCGGCTTCTTCTTTACTTAACCCTCTTCTGATTTCGCACGAGATAGAGCATTACTGAGGCAGCACATAGTTGGAGAGGAAGCTTTGGGATTCACTCAGATGCTCTTCTTCTCTCTCTTTTGCTTTGAATGGCCCTTTTGTGCTCTTGGGAGGTTTCTCTTAAAATTCCTTTAAAATCTCTTTTCTATGTGTTCTCTCCCACTTCTTACTTCTCCCTTGCTCTCCCCTTGATTTTATAGCTTTGGATTGAGTGGGAACAAAGATCTAGCCATTAGAGACTAAAATAGAACCGTTGAAGTCGAGAAAAAACTAGTCATTATGTCTCCCAGCATGCTCGAGTCGTCTCGCCCGTCCAAGAGTCGGCTCGGCTCAAGTGGGAGACGTCTCGCATGATTCTAGAGTCGGCTCTGGTGCGGGATCCCTCTGACACATTATCGGTCGATTCTCGTTGGAGTCGGCTAGCGCGGTTTGGAAGTCGTCTCACGTCTTGATCCGTCGAAAATAAGTTCTCTGCCTTGTCTGAGAGAGTCGACTTGTAATAGTTGGAAGTCGACTCGCGCTTCGTCCGAAGGATGGGTGACGCCTCGTGCTTGACTCGAATCGACTCGCGCTTTACGATATGAAATACCACTTTCTGTCTCCCTGAGAGAGTTGTCTTGAAGCGATTGGGAGTCGTCTCGTGCTTTATGAAGACGGCTCGAGGGTGTGCCAAAATGCCATGCTTGTACCGGAGTCGACTCGTACTTTCTGAAAGTCGACTCGTACTTTCTGGAAGTCGACTCAAGGACTGTTCTTTTGAATTATCCTTTGAATTTGCTTCTCCAACTTGAATCCTTTGAACTTGAAACTTGTGGCAATAAAGTGTGGCTTTCTTCCAACTTTTCTTGAGAGCTTTTGAGACCTTCTTGTGTTTTTCTAACTTGCTATGTTTCTTGCAAAAAAATTATCTTTCTTCTTGCAACACAAACATTAGTAATTATACTTCAAGGTTTTGTGATCATCAAAATCAATCTTTGGGTTAGCAATCTCCCCCTTTTTGATGATGACAAAACTTGGAGTATATGCAATATAAAATAAATTGTGTTCTAGAACTAATGCATAGCTAAGTTGCATGAAGTAGAAAACATGCATATTTAAAACATACTTCATGATAATGTTTTAGATTTAATCAGCTTAACCCAATCAATGCATTTCAATCTACGCTGATTTATATTCCATTGAGAAACATAAAGTATTATGAGCATAAACTTAAATATTTCTTTTCCTTTTTGGCAACATCAAAAAGGTTACAAGATAATGAAACATGAAGGAACATATACTCTAATTTCTCCCCCTTATTGTACTCTAATTTTCATTCAATGCATGTCAAATTATTGCAAGAATATGAATCATGTCATTTAAGGCAATAGTGTCAGAATAAGATTAATGAGCATAGATCAGAGCTAATTAAGATGATTTCAAAGAAATGATAATGAGAGCACACGAGTGTGATTCCAAAGATAGTTTTCAAATCAAGTGCAAGTGGAATCTTTTTCAAGTTAATTCAAGAAGTGTCAAGAATGATATTCAAAGAAAGCACGAATGAAAATCTAACCTCTTTTTTTGAAAGATCTTTAATAACAAGTATGAAAGCTTGTTCATTTAATATCTTTTGCCCAATATATTAAGTATTTAGCAATATGAAAGCAATTTAATTAAGATCAAAACTTATATACTTGAAAAATATACCATCATGTTGGATCATTAATTCTTAATGACTTCAAAAGTTATCTTATGATAATAAAAGCATTGGGGTACAAATAAAGTTCAAAAGTTCGTTGATAATTCTCTTGCTTCTTTTAAAAAACAAGGCATCAAAATCAAGCAAGATGAGTTGGCATAGGGTTGAAACACTAAAGTGCAAGCCAACAAGAGCTAATTAGTGGATTCCAAAATAAATTTTCGATACTAAGACAAATAGAATACATTTCAATTTATTTTTAAAACAAACAATTTACCAATGAAGTGCAGATGAAAATCCAAATTTTGCAACAAGGTTGATACCAAAATATGCTTAAATTGATATTAGTTTTAAACCAATTAGACATCAAAAGCATAGTAAAATCATTATCAAATTTATATAGAGTAACTTCTAATGATTTGGCTTTAAGAGCATTCATTTTTCTTTCTTTTATGTAAGCCTCTTGAGTTCTATTCATGAATTAGACATACAACTTTACATTTCATGCTGATTTTTCACTTTTATTTTTCTTCCCCTTTTTTAATTAAATTAGAAGCATGTAAGATCAACTATTTGAATTGCAATTTGGTTCATAATGTATGCACAATATATATTAACCAAATAGCAAGCTTCAAGATGTATCATAAAGATTTTTAGATTTAAATTTCAGATGATACATATTGGAGAGTATTAGGATCACTTCTCATTTAGTATTCTTTCTCTTTTCTTTAGTTATGGATTTTTACAATTAAGTTCCATATAATCTCTCCCCCTAAACATTTTCTTTCTCCCCCTTAATTGTACATTCCATTTAAGAGTTTAGAATTTGAAGATAATGTGCTATAAAAATTCAAATTTTCAATATTGAAAATATATTTTCTATAAGTTTCAGCACAGCTTACACTAATGAGAGCATATTTCCATAAAGCTTAAAGTTTGAGATAGGACAACCTTTATAGAACACAACTTAAGGTATAAGCATATTATGTAACTAAGACAAGTAATGCAATACAAGGAGGTTCATCAAAATCAAACTATAAAACATTCAAGGTATTCATCAAATGAACGTAACTTTTGAATAAGATGCAAAATGTAAAGAGATTGATATGTCTAAAGCTCCCCCTCAAAAGATGCATTCTTCTTTAATCATTTTTTTCTTTTCTTTAATCATTTTTTTTCTTTTCGTTGAATTTCAGATTTTAATGATAAGCATGAATAAAACTGAAATTCTATGATATCAAGAAATAGAGTGATCTAGAATTATTTAAAATTTATAGCAATCACTCTTTTTAATCTTTCAAGAACAAGTTATGCTTTCTCTTAATTTTTGAGAAAATGTACTGAAATATTAATTAGAAAATAATTCTTTTGAAGCTCAATTTCTTTCAAAAGAAATTACATTTTCTTTCTTTTAAGAGTCATTTGAGTGAGTTAAAATATTTTTATCTTTAGGAGCATTCACTCTCTTTTAAATATAGCTTTTTCTTTTAGTGATGGAAGCAAATAATCATGCAAAAAGGAATATAGATCATTTAAGTAAATGTTTATAGAATTTAATTTCATACTCATAGATTCACAACAATGTGTATATGAGACACAATAAATCTTCTTAATTTCAAAATAAAAATATATATTTAAAAATTAATTATTTGCAATCAAGATCATTGAAAGGCACATCATTTAGACTAATTTTAGTATACTTTAAAGATAAGAAATGATATGTTTCAGATGCGTATCGGAGCAATCAACTAAGGCATCAAAATTAATTCTGTTTTTCTTAAGTTATAATTTTCATGTAGGAATTATATTGAGTTATTTTCCTGAATAATACGATCATTGAAGCATATAACTAAAGTTACAAAGATGTAATGATATAAGTGTTTTTAAATTAAGTTTAAGCTTTTATACAAAATCAGATTCTGAATTTTATAAAGATTTTCAAAAAGACTTTCAAAATTATAAATTAAGATATGTATCTTCCACATTGTAGCTCATCTTAAATCATTACGATTGAAAATATATATATCAAACACATTAGAGCACATTCAGAATCTTTGTATTTAATATTAAGTTTCGGTACAAAATGGAGGATATTTTAATAAGTATTAGAACATTATGTACCAAAGTTAGGCAAGTTAAAAGATAATTCAAAATCAATTCATTTTGCCTAAATTACAAATTCTGTCTATTCTTTCCTTTTTTTTAAGAAGATATTCATTAAAATCAAAAAAGTATAAGGAGAATCAATGAATCCAGAAAATAGATATTATTGAGGAGTATGTTTTGCAAGTGAAAATCATTTTCATTAAGCTTTGGAGCATAAGTTATTTTGAAGACAAAGGTAAAGTAAAAACTTGTGTGCAGAGTTAAAACACCTTTCAAACTATGAATATCACATGTTACATGCAGAACATAATATGCATTAAATCATAACATAATGTATTGAAGTATTAAGAACAAGCATGTCAAGGATCAAAATCAATTCTTTTCAAATAAACTCTTCCTATTTAAATATAATCTTGCATTGATTTTATCCTTAAGGTATGGTTTAAAGTGATTGAAACTACATTTGTTTTTCATAACTTTGTTTCTTCAAGCAATTAATGACTATTTTAAATTTCTTCATATGTTTTCGATTTTACATTTACTTAGTTCTTACTCTTCCTAAACAATGTTCATTTTATTTTCTTTATCTTTCTCTCTTTTATTATTTTTAAGTAATTTTTATGAAAGAACAGAATAAAGAGATAATCTAATATGCTGCATAACACATAAATTTATATCATGCAAACAAAATTCATATTATGCTCAAAAGATCACAAATTAAGTTTTAATTTGATTATCAATTATTTCTATCAAAATTCTGATTATGATTCATTTGTTATCAATAAAATATGATTCATTAGAGTTAGATTGAAGTCTTGCACAAGGGCTCATAATGAGCATACAATCTAGTTCACTAGCTGTATGATGAAATAATTATTCTATCATGCTTCAATACAGCTTCAAAACAATAGATGTACCTTGTTCATCCTTTTCAAATTCTACAATATAGGGTCATAGACATACCTTCTTCATGCCAATCTTCTATAAGAGTTTTCTTGTGGACTTACTTTGGCCAATAAAAATTTTCTTTCTTGTTTGTCTTAATTTGGAGTTCGAGGAAAAATGTTAACTCATTCATCATACATGTTTCAAACTCACCTTACATGAGCTTAATAAAATCATCATATAAAGCTTCATTAGTAGAACTAAAAATGATGTCATCAATGTATACTTTAAGCAGATAAGATATCACAAATTTTTCTTTTTGATGCATATATTCATCAATATTGCTTTCTACCAAAAAGTTCCTCAAGCTTTCATATCATGCTTTTGGTGCTTGTTCCAAATCATATATTGCTTTATCATATTTGTAATGAGTGTTTTTAACTAAGGTAATTATTTTACATAGATCTTCTTTAATGATATAACCACACAGAAGTACATTCTACATATTCATTTGACAAAATACAAGGCTCATAAAGCAAGCAAAAGATAATGGTGATCTTTACTTCTAATCATGCAAGAATTTCATCAAGATCTATTTCATCTTTTTTGATTGAATCTTTTAGTAGTCACCAATTTTTCTTCATCAAGTGCATTTTTGAAAAACTCAATTTGGTTCTAATTATTAACAAGTTTTCAGATTTTATTAATAAGATTTCAAATTCTATCTCTTTCAAAAGTGATTTAGTTTAATTTGACCGATTATAATCCTGTTCATTCTTCTCAAGGTGTTTTAGTTTCAGATTGTTACATGCAAGCAAAAAGATTAACTATATACTTATCATAAGATCTGATTTTAGTGTCTTGAGAATGATCATTAAATGATTATACCTTTAGGATGTTGAATTGCTTACATTCGGTATATTTACCTTGTTGAAATTGATCCTCTCCATGATCATTTTCTGATGCAGAGCAATTCTTGAGGATTAAGGCCCTAATTCCTTTATCAAACTCACTTGCATCAACAATAACATCTATGCCCTTTCTTGATAAAGGATTATTAGTCTCATCAAGAATAATATGAATTAATTGTTCTATAATTAGAGTTCTATTTATTTGAATACTCAATATGCTTTGCTTGATGAGTAATATCCAAAGGCAAACATTCTTATCAGATTTGGCATATTATTCATTGTTGAGAACATAACATGTATAACTAAAAAATATGAAGGTATGCAACATTTTATTTTCTGTTTTTCATGAGTTCATAAGGAATTTTCAAAAAAAGGTTCTAATAGAAACCTTATAATATGACAAGCTATGATGATAGCTATAATCAGAATCAATTATGCAAATTACTATCACATAGCATTGTCCATCACTTTTCTTCAAAAGTTTTATTTTTACTTTTTATAATCTCAATATGCAATGATGTTCTTGGTGCAGAAACAATTGTATTCAATATCATTTTCTATACAAACTTAACAAGATATTGATTTTCAAAACTGTGTCATAATACTTCTTTATTTTCACAATTTGCAAACCTTTTTCATTTGAAACCTATTGTAAGTTTGTGCCAATGTAGAAAATATTTCAATTTAAGTGCCAAAAACAAAACCAATGTAAGCTTTGAGAAATCATCCACAATTACAAAATCAAGAAGCTTATCTCTTAGAGATCCAAATAAGTTTATATGGAGAATTTTCAAAGACTAAGAGGTGGAAATAATATTTTCAGATTTAGAGAGTATTCTAGTTTGTTTTTCTAATTGACATGTATAGCAAACTTTGTGCTTGCAGAAATTAATCTGAGTAAACCAATGACAAATTTTTTTTTGAGATTAAGTCCATACTAGCATAAGTTGATTTTATATGGCAAAACTCATTTCTTTAATCTGGGTATTCATAATGCATATATCTAAAAATATACCAAGTATACATTCTTATGCCTAAGATCAATAAAAGATAATGCCATGGATAAGAACTCTCAATCAAGCATATAGAGAATTCATAGAGTTATTCTAGAAGAATTGATTTACCAAATTATCCATCAATAAGTAAAGCATAATATAGAAAGATGGAGTGATTTGGATATATTTTCTTTTCATACTAAAAATATCACTTATATCATAAAAATGATTAATACTTGCAAGTTATGTTTTAATCAACTAATAAAACAATTTCAATATGAGAGGATGCAAGAATTACTTATTTCATTTTTTCTTTCATTTTAATCACTCTTCTTAATTACATTTTAAATTCATTTTTTAACACGTGTCTAGAGCACCCATTGTCCAAATAACATCTTTCATTAGAACCTTGGATAGCTAGACACACCTGCTGAAAAATAATCAGATTTTTAACTTAGGAACCCAAGCTCTTTTGGGTCCTTACAGGTTAGCTATAATTGTTCCTTTTGAAATCCATATTTTCTTGATAACTATTTTGTTTATTAGTTTGCAGGTTTTACGATTACAAGGGAATGTATTTCTGCATACTCTTGTTAAATTTAACAAATATAGATTTAACATAAGTAGATGATGAATTTTCAATTTTCTATTTTTGTTCATTAGGTTCATCAAATTTTTGAAAAACTATTTTAGGATGATCAGTGGAGGATTTAACATATATGTCATTAAAGAATTTTTGTGTGTACCAAGGTTGATATCCTAATCCAGCCTTTTCAAATTCAGCTCTTTGATTATTTATCATTAAGTTCAATTTTTCAGAGCTGATAGTAAATTTTTCAACTATAGGCTTAAATTTCTTAACTTCTTTAGTTAACCTTTCATTGTCTTCTAAGAGCAATTCATTGTTTTTCTGAATTATATAATGGCTTTTCAGCAAGAGATAGATTTTTTTTCTGATTTAGTTTTTTATTCTTTAAACTAAGTTTCTTATATTCTAAGTATAGTTCAGAAAAAGCATCATAAAGTTCATCAAATGTAAAATCAGATTGAGTTTCGGCATGTACTTCATCTTTGAATGAGAAATCACTTTGAGTTCTAGTACATATCTCATCTTTATGTCCCACAAAGCAAAGATTTTCAATTTCAGTTTGTTGTTCTTCTTCTTCAGAGCTAGTTTCAAATTTACTAAAAATGTTAGTGCATTCATATTTAACTTCAAGCATATTTCAGATTTTCTTAGCAGTTATGCAAAAAGATATGCTATTAAGTTCACTATTATCTAATACACAATATAGAATATTCATGACTTTTGTATTTTGCTGAGCCATTTTCTTATCATGATTAGGGTTTATGTGTGGACCATTGACTCTGATACTCCATAAATCAAACTCATGTGCTTGAATGAAAATGCGCATGCGTGCTTTCCAATGTGTGTAGTTTATGCCACTAAATAGTGAAGGTCTATCAATTAATTGTCCCTCTCCTAGAAAACTATCTATTTGAGTTGTCATGATCTTTGGCTCTTGATCGTGAGATCAACAATTAACTTTAGAGCATCTACTCTGATACCACTTGTTGCCCAAGATGATAACCCAAGAGGGGGGGTGAATTGGATTTTCTAATTAAAATTAAACCGGATCAATTCTTTCTTGAATACTTAAAATGCAATTGATCTAAAATTAACTTATGGTTGTATGATCAATTTTAATCTATGTGAATGGTATGAATGCAGTGGAAGCTAAGCAAGCTATAAACAATCATATATAAATCGATAGGAAACAAAGCTAGAGCTATTATATAATCAAGTATGAATGTAAGGCATGAAGCACAAGAGATAAGGCATTACAAACACAAAGATGTATAGTGGTTCGGTGTACCCCAGCATGTTGCTCAGTAGATACAACCCAAGAGGGGGGGTGAATTAGGTCTTTTAAAACTTTTTGTCTGATTAAACAAAACACACAAGTGTATGTGCAAAAGTAAAATTAAAGTTGTAAGCACAGTCAATCGCAAACGCAAAGGTTTATAGTGGTTCGGAGCTTCCACTGCTCCTACATCCACTCCCCAAATACCTTTGAGAATTTTCCACTATAATCAGCGATTACAGTCCGGTAGTTTTGCGAGTGCACTACCCAACTCGTTGTTTTACCCCGGGCTAACAACGAACCCTACAATCCCCCAATTTCACCTAGGCTTGGGACGCCTTTCCCTTGTTCCAAGTCCCTTGACTGGAACAAGCACAATAATGAAATGTTTTACAAAGATTTTAAAAGCTCTTAATGAAGCAAATATAACAATGAGAAATATCAAAATCCGGAAGAACCCTTTTGCCGTTGGAAGCGTGGGTAATGGTGGCTCTTCCGATGTGGATCGCGTTGGCTTGAATGTGAGCTTTGAATGCCGAGTGGGAGTGAGTAGTTGAGCACGAAATCAGATGGGAAAGCTTGAAAGCACTTGATTTCTTCTCTTGAAAGCACTAACTCCCTTGAACCTCTTTCTCTTTCTTCTCTCTTGAATGATCTTGTGTTTTGGTTGGTGAGAAGTTGTTGGAAGGCACTTAAAAGCTCTCTTTTATAGCCCAAAAGGCAATAGATCCGTTAGACACAAAAATATGACCGTTTGAAATTCAAATTTACCTGTAAAAGTGTGTCAGTCGCGTCCCAGGCGCTCCGGAGACGTCTCCGCTTGAATGCGAGATGTCTCGGCTGTATAAAATTTCTTTTGACGTTGTTTGGAGTCAACTCGGCGCTTTACGGGGACGACTCCGAAGAAGAACTCCTTGACTTCTTGTTTTTCTGAGAGAGTCGGCTCGGCACTTTACGGGGACGTCTCGGGATGTTTGTGCTTTATGCATGGGGACGACTCCGCGACGTCGGGGATGACTCCGCCGTTTTATCAATGAAAAACACGTCCTCTGGAATCCCCTGAGAGAGTCGACTCCGCGCTCTCTGGGGACGACTCGAGAAGTTTGCTTTTTTACTCGTGGGGACGATTCCGAGTCCTTCGGAGACGACTCGCGCGCATCCCTTGAAATCGGCCTTTCTGCCGTCTCTGAGAGAGTCGACTCGACTCGCGCGCATCCCTTGAAATCGGCCTTTCTGCCGTCTCTGAGAGAGTCGACTCCGCAGAGTCGGGAGTCGACTCCGACCCTGCGAGATGCCTCGCCAGGTGCCGGGGATGTCTCCAGACGTGCCAATTCATCCTCTTCGTGCCGGAGACGTCTCTGGGATAAACCGGAGACGTCTCGACTGTCCCTGATCTATTTTCTTCATCTCAAAAAATCTTCAAAAAATCTTTGAAAAATATGGGAACATGCCTTGACAATTCTTAACAATATTCTTAGTTAAACACCTAAAATCCTCAAATAAATTGTTAATATAAAGGGAATTATACTCTAGTGTTTTGTATTCATCAAAATCCATTAGGGGGTCAACAATCTCCCCCTTTTTGATGATGACAAAACACTGAGTATATGCAAAATTTAAAATTTAAACATATACATAGTATTTGTTCAGATGTACAAGTATTATGTTTTGGTTAGAGCTAGATACAGTGTGCATAATTCAATATAGTCTAGTTTTATCCTTATGCATAAGTATTGATCTTAGTAGCTCTTGAGCAATTTTGGCATATCAACTGAATTTGAATCAAGTTAAAATATAAATTAATGAAATATTGATGCTAAAGACAATTGAAAGCTAAATACTTTTTGACTCCCCCTTTCTTTTCCAGAAGGGCAATTGTCTTAAAGCCAATATTCTTCAATTTTATCTTTTCTAATTCAACTTTTAAGTATGAGTGTAAATTTTGTATTTTGCATTCCATATATTGGTTCTACTCCCCCTTTTTGTCATCAACAATGAAGGGGATAAATTTTCCTTAGGTACCTAAAACGCAATTCCCATTAGAGTTCAGCATTCATATTACCATGAATCAATCAATGATTTTCAAGTTATGCTCCCCCTTTCCAAGTTATTTCCATTAATGAATTCAGCATTCATTTCACTCCCCCTTTGTTTTGGAATTCATTTCAGACCTTTCAAATACAGTTATTACAGGTTGTGCTCCCCCTGTTTAATATGCATTGTTAAGTTGGCAAAATAGTAAAATGATTGCACATTGTCAAGTTTGAACATTTAAAGTATGTTATGACATTTCCATGGCACATCGCAGAATTAGAGACATACACAAAGTTTCAAAAAGAAGGGTATGACATTCATATGGTATTACAATCATTTGAAGCCATTACAAGGATAATTTCAGAGCAAATTATGATGAGAGCACATCGAATGTGATTCCAAGGATAGTTTTCAACTCAAGTGTAGATGGAATCTTTCTTAAGTTAATTCAAGAAGTACCACAAATGATATTCAAGGAAAGCACGAATGGAAATCTAACCTCTCTTCAATAATAAGTATGAAAGCTTGTTCATTTAAGATCTTTTGCCCAATATATTAAGTATTTTATCAACATGAGAGCAATTTAACTAATTTTCAGAGTATAAGAGCAGTATATTAAGTATGATTGCAAAGTTCTTTTATGGTGTAAAAATATTGTGGCATAAATGCCAAAAACATGAATTCATGCAATTTATGATATATCTTAGAGCATACATAAAATTCAAAGCTTTGAAGGTTCTTATAAAGACTTTAATCCTTTAAAAAGGAAGCACATTTTGGTACATATAATAATGAATTGGCATAAAAATTGAAGTTCTAAAGAACAAGCCAATAAGAACTCATCAGTAAATTCCAAAAATTGGTTTTCTAAGAGATACTCAAGAAAATTAAACACATTATTCTCCCCTTTTTTCATTAAGTTAGAGGCTCTTAAGATCAACTGTTTGAATTGCAATTTGGTTCATGATTTATGCATAAGATATATTAACCAAATAACAAGCCTCAAGGTGTATCATAAAGATTTTCAGATTTAAATTTCAGATGATACATATTGGAGAGCATTAGGATCACTTTTCATTTAGTATGCTTTCTCTCTCCTTTAGTTATAGATTTATGCGATTAAGTTCCATAAGATCTCTCCTTCTGAGATTTTCTTTCTTCCCCTCAATTGATCATTCCATTTAAGAGTTTAGAATTTGAAGATAATGTTCAATAAAATTGTCAATCTCAAAAAAAATATATTTTCTATAAGTTTCAGCTTATTTTCATAAGACTCAATGTTTGAGATAAGACAACCTTTATAGAACTCATCTCAAGGTATAAACTAATTATATAATTAAAGCAAGTTTTGCAATATAAGGAGGTTCATCAAAATCAATCCATAAAAATCAAGGTATGAGATACTGAATATCTAAAGCTCCCCCTCAAAAGATGCATTCTTCTTTAATCATTCTTTTCTATTGTTGAATTTCAGATTTTAGTGATAAACGTGAATAAAACTGAAATTCTATGATATCGAGAATGTAGAGTAATCTAGTATTATTCAAAATTTGTAGCAATTACTCTTTCTAATCCTTCAAGAACAAGTTATGCTTTCTCTTAATCTTAGAGAAAATGTATAGAAATATTAATCAGAAAATGATTCATTTGAAGCTCAGTTTCTTTCAAAAGCATTTACATTTTCTTTCTTTTAGAATTGTTTGAGTGAGCTGAAATATTTCTAGCTTTAAGATCATTCACTCTATATATATTCTGATGGAAGTCTTTAAGAATGTAGGAGAGAAAAACATATAGATTACCATTGAGGTATATATATTTATGGAACTCAATTTCTTAATCACAGTTTTTCAGCAATGTATACATGAAACAAAATTTTTTTTAATATCAAAATAAAATCATATATTTAGAAATTTTTGTTTGCAATCAAGATCATCGAAAGACACATCATTTGGACCAATATTGGTACACTCTAAAGATAAGAAATGATATGTTTCGGATGCGTATCAGAGCAATCAACCAAGGCATCAAAATTAATTCTGTTTTTCTTACATTAAGATTTTATTTAGAAATCATATTGAGTTTAAGCTTTTATACAAAATCAGATTCTGAATTTCATAAAGATTTTCAATAAAGGCTTTCAAAGTCATAATTTGAGATATGTATCTTCCACATTGTAGCTCATCTTAAATCATTACGATTGAAAACACATATTTCAAACATATAAGAGCATATTCAGAATATTTGTATTTATGTTGAGTTTTGGTATGAGTTAGAACATTATATACCAAAGTTATTGCCTAAATAGAGATATCCTTCTCTTCTCCTTTTTACAAATTTATTCAACTTTCAGATTTTAACGATGATTGTGAACGACAAATCTGAAATTTCTTTTCAATATTACCAAACAAAAATTTTATGTAGTATTCCAAACATTCAATCCAATTGTCCAAGCATGGAGCATTACAAAATATTGAGAACTCATAATTCAAGACATCATGCCACATGCAAAATATATTATGTGTTAAGTCATGCATTAAAATAATAAGAAAAAGAATATCAAGGATCAAAATCAATTCTTTTCAAATAAACTCTCCCTATTTAAATATAATTTTGCACTGATTTCATCCTTGAGATATGTTTTCAAGTGATTAAAGCTTGACTTGATTCTTCTTATATACTTTCATTTACTTTGTCATTCATTTTTACTTTCTTATGCTCTATACTCTATTTGCTCCCTATCCGGTGGAGTTGGAAGGGGCACGAGGTACTACCACTAGCCTCCCTCTTGTGCCGTCCCTAATATGCCCTACACCGAATAGTTAGGTCAAATAGTGCCGGGTACTACCACTAGCCTCCCCATTGGCACCATCTCTATGATGAGCAATATAGAAAGGTTAAAATATTTACTTTAAACTCTCCCTCTATTTAAGTGTAATTCATTACGGATTTTATCCTTCCAAAAGAATGCTCACACAAGTCTTACAAATGTGCTGAATATATTACGCTTGTTTTGCTTTTTCTTAAGATTGGAGTATTTGCCTTTACTTAGATTTTACTTCTCTTGAATAATATCCATTATCTTTTCTTTATCTCTCTTTCTTTTTGTTATTCTCAAGTAATTTACTTGAAAGAGCAGAATAAAGAAATAATCAAATGTATCATATAGAGGTATATCATGCAAACACATTTTCATTATGCTCAAGAATTCATAGCTTCTCACAAGTCATTTTAAAATTTTAAGCATAAACTTGTGTAGTTCATGGTTATGACATAGGTAAAGATATATTTTAGTTTGGGCAAACCATGAAATAATTTCTAAAAGCATAAGTCAATCAATACATATATAGACATGATATCAAGAAATTAATAATTAAAGACTTTAATCATGCCATAGTAAGATTTAAGTTAATGACTTTGCTCAGCTAATTTATGAGAGAGGTATCTAAAATTACCGAATCATTCTGCATTCTTCAAGTCAAATACCTACTAGATTTCTTATGTATAACCTTTTGGCTGAAGAAAGTCCTCTCTCTTGTTTGCATGTGAATGTTGATTGTACCTTTTATGGAGGTGTCCTTCAAGTTGAAATCTCTCATTTTCTTGCTCAAGGATCCCGCAAACTCCTTTTCTTTCTTGAAAGAAAGTCATTAGTTTCTTCAAGATACAAAACATTCATCTACCATATTTTTTTTAACTAGATGACTCAATACAAGATATGACACTAGTTGAATGTTGAGTCACTTTACTCAAGAGATTGCCTAAGTATAAGCAAGCACATATCACTTGAACTAAAGAGATAGTTTCATTAACCAAGATAGTTCAAGGACAAGCATGTGAGGCAATAGGAAGATTTATCAAGGTCAAATCAATTTCTTATTTTCAAAATCAATTTAGTTTAGATTTTATTTGCTTAAGACAATTATCAATAAGACACGCTAGCTAAGTTTTAATCAACTTATCTTAAACAGTTGTTTCTATCAAAATTCAGATTATGATTTATTTGTTATCAATAAATTATGATTCATTAGAGTTAGATTGAAATCTTGCACATAATGAGCATACAATCTGGTCTACTAGCTGTATGATAAAATAAGTATTCTATCATGCTTCAATACAACTTTAAAAACAATAGATCTACCTTGCTCATTCTTTTCAAATTCTATAAGATGAGGTCATAGAATACCTTCTTCATGCCAATCTTCTATAAGAGTTTTCTTGTGGACTAACTTTGGTCAATGAAGATCCTCTGTTGCCCAGAGATGGTCACCCAAGAGGGGGGTGAATTGGGTGTTTTAAAAACTTTTTGCCTAATTAAAAATAAAACACACAAATATATGACCTAAAATAAAGATAAAGAGATAAGAAGAGACAACCACAAACACACGGTTTTATAGTGGTTCGGAGCCTTCACCGCTCCTACATCCACTCTCCAAAGCGCCTTTGGAAATTTCCACTATAATCCAAGATTACAGTACGGTAGTTTTGCGAGTTCACTACCCAACTCGTTGTTTTACATCGGGCTCACAACAAACCCTAAAACCCCCAATTTCTCTTAGGCTTGGGACGCCTTTCCCTTGTTCCAAGTCCCTTGACTGGAACAAGCACCACAATAAAAGAGTTTACAAAAGGAAATAAAAGCTCTAAGAAGCAAATATAACAATTATGAATAATGTAACCCGGAAGAATCCTTTTGCCGTTGGAAGCATGGGAAATGTTGATTCTTCCGAGGTGGAGCGCGTAGGGTTGAGTGTGAGCTTCGAATCCCGAGCGCACAAGAGTGGTTGAGCTTGAAATCGCTTGGGAGACTTGAGAATACTTGATTTCCTTCCTTGAGTGCACTCACTCCCTTGAGCTTTTCTTTCTAACTTTTCTCTTGAATGATCTAGCCTTTTTTGGTTGGTCAAGTTATTGAGAACCACTTAAGAGGTCCCTTTTTATAGCCCAAAAAGCAAATATAGCCGTTAGAAACAAAAAGAGAAGGATTTGAAATTCAAACCAAACCTGAAAAGCTGTCAGTCGCGTCCCAGGCGCTCCGGGGACGTCTCCGCTACAGCGAGGGACGTCTCGCCTACAGGATTTTACTTTTTATGTTGTCTGGGGTCGACTCGGCACTTTACGGGGACGTCTCGGCTTGTCTGCACTTTTTGAGTGGGGACGACTCCGCTGCCTTGGGGACGACTCCGCTTCTTTATCTCCGAAAGACATGTCCTCTGGAATTCCCTGAGAGAGTCGTCTCGGCTATCTTGGGGACGACTCGGGAACTCTCCTTTTTACCTGCGGGGACGACTCGGCGTACAGTGGGGACGTCTCGCGCATATCTCTTGAAAACTGCCTTTCTGCCGCCACTGAGAGAGTCGACTCCGCTACTGAGAGAGTCGACTCCGCTAACGCGGGGACGACTCGGCTGGTGCCGGGGACGTCTCCAAGTGTGCCAGTTCTTCCTGTTTGTCCCAGAGACGTCTCTGAAACCATCAGGAGACGTCTCGGCTGTCCCTGAACTTTTTCATTAACTCAAAATGTTCTTCAATGAATTCATAAAAATTATGGGAATTTGCCTAGACATTTCTCAACAATATTCTAGATAAAACACATGAATTCCTTAATTAAATTGTTAAGATATAATGGAATTATGCTCTAGTGTTTTGTATTCATCAAAATCCATTAGGGGGTCAACAATCTCCCCCTTTTTGATGATGACAAAACACTGAGTATATGCAAAATTTGAAATTTAAACATATACACAGTATTTGATCGGATGTACAAGTATAATATTTTGGCCTAGACACAATGTGCATCACTCAATTCAGTTCTTTCCTTGTGCATAAGATTGATCTTTATAGTTCTTAAATGATTTTGGCATATGAACTGAGTTTGAATCAAGTTAAAATGAAATATTGATGCTGAAGATAATTGAAAGCTAGATTCTTTTTTGACTCCCCCTTTCTTTTCCAGAAGGGCAATTATCTTAAAATCAATATTCTTCAATTTTATCTTTCCTAATTCAACTTTGGAGTATGATTAAAAAATTTTGCATTCCATATTCAATATCCATGTCTACTCCCCCTTTCATACTCCCCCTTTCAATATCTATTATAAATTTTGCATTCCATATACTATCTACTCCCCCTTTTTGTCAGCAACATGAAGGGGACAAATTATCCTTAGGTGCTTAAGACTCAATTTATAGTGGAATTCAGCATTCATTTTACTCAAGGATATTCAAGTTGTGCTCCCCCTGTCCAAGTCATTTCTATTAATGTATTCATATCACTCCCCCTTTGTTTTGGAATTCATTTCAGACTTATCTTTTAGTTTAACATAGTTATCACAAGATGTGCTCCCCCTGTTTTATGTGCATTGTTTCTTTGTATCAAATTTGAACACTCAAGGTATGTGGTAAGATTTTTATGGCATATCATACAATCACATACACAATCACAGAAACACATACGCAGAATTGGCAATGTACACAAAGTGTTCAAAAGAGATTGTATTCATTCATATGTCATCATAAACCTTTGAAGTCAGTACATAGTCAAAAGAAGAAATCATTACAAGTATTGATTTCTAATACAAAAAGAAGATCCTACAAGATATCCATCATCGGCGACGTTGCTCATGGGGCCTACTAGATGTACTTTGTGCATAAGCCTTACAAGCTGCATCTATGAATGCATTGATGGAGTCCATGAGGGTCTTAAATTGATCTCCCTGTGACTTGTGGAAACCTGCCACAAGTGCTTCAAACTCTATGGTTGCCATTTCAATTCTTCCTCTGAGTTGGGCAACCAAGGTGCCCACGTTGCCATCTGGTTTTGTCAGCTCTTTGAGACTCTTGGAAATGCTCTTCAAGCTGTCCTTGAGCTCTAATGATCTGATGGTTTGGGTGGCACCCATACCAATTATCTCTTGTGTTGTAGCTTCAATCTGACTTCTAATATCCTTCATCTCTTGTAGAAGCCCTTCATGTGAAGCTCTGATGGGGGCCAACTCTGTGGAGATCATGGATCTCATCTCCTCCCTTATCTGCTGGCAAATGGCAGATGCTAAGGTGTGCATCTGATCCTGTGATAGGAAGGAGGGCCCACTGACTGGAGGAGGTGGTGGCATGGACGTGGATGGTCCAGCTGAGCTGGAGGGAATATCAGGGATGTTCATGTGGCTAGGTGGAGGAGAGTGATGGTCAGACTCCTGATGTGGGATTTCAGGCTCTATGGTTTGTGCTTTTCTTTTTGGAACCTTGACCCACGACCCATCTATCTTATGAAACTCCATTCTTCTCATTGTGCCCTCATTATAGTAGTCGGTGTTTCTCAAGGCTTTTGCAGGTTCATTTGTTGGAATGGGAACCTTGAAGTGTTTAAAGATTAAGGTAAAGATCATGCCATAGGGTATACTAAACCTAGAATACCTATGACATAGGGCAATGTAATTTAGCATGAGTCTAGGAAGGTTTAGAGGGATCCCTTGTAGGATATGATGCATAATAGCTAAGTCTCGCTCCGAAACAAAATCGAAGCGACCGATTTTGGGAAACAAGACCCGGTTGACAATACTTAAAAGTAATCTCATTTCGGCGTTTAGATCTTGGGAGTTGATAACATCAAGAGGGCCGCAGTCCTCTTGTCCTAACAGCAGATTTAGGGCTAATTCCCTTTGGGGAAGTGAGGTTGGAGCCTCACCGTCCTTAGGAATTTGTAGGACAGTGGATAGGACATCTTCATTTACTTCCACTAATGTCCCCCGGACACATCCAGTGTACCCTTGGTCCCCTAATGCCATATTGCTAAAAAACTCTCTAACTAGGCCGGGATAGGTCGAGGTATTTAGTGTGCAAAGGTGCTCCCACCCTTGAGCTCGGAGTCTCTCTCCAATAGAGAACCCCTCATGATCTAAAAAGAAGAAATCGATGTACCTACCAGTCGTGACTGTGCGATTTGCACAGGAAATCGTTGTGGTCGGCGGAGCAACCGGAGGAGAAGGCGCGGAGGGTTCTTCCCACCGTTCCTTACCGTCGGCCGCTACTCTAGGTCGCCTCCCACGGGTTGTCCTAGCTTTCTTTGGTGCCATGGATGCTAGGGTTTGTGATTTAGAGCAAACGGAGGCTGGGATTTGAGGTGGAGAGCAAATGGAGGCTAGGGTTTTCCGTTTTGGTCGGGAATGAGGGAGAAAGCTCGAGTCGGCTCGAGCGATTTCGACCTATTTAAAAAGCCCTCATTCGGTCCCCGAGACGTCTCCGCGACTAAGGCGAGACGTCTCCCCTTGGGGGGACGTCTCTGCGATTTGCCAGAGACGTCTCCGGCACTGAAAAATTTCAGACTGTATTCTATCTTCTCCCAATTTTGTTTAATTACCCTAATCAATATGATCTCTTTTGATAAACTTAGAGTGAATTTGTTTGTGATCCTCCCCCTTAATGATACAACCTATAATAATTTGATAAATTTTTTTTGAATTATTAATATTGAAATGAGGAATGTTTGACCAAATTTCGAATACCTATGAAATAGGTTCTGAAAATATCTCCATGAAGAGTCCAAGGGAGGGTAACCATCCTCCGGAAAGTCAAGCAGTTCGTCATTTAGCTTAGATGAATTCATGTTTTCACTTATGTCTACCTTGAGGTTGATTACTAGTTTGAGTAGCAAAGTAATCCAATACAAATTCAACTCATTTGCTAGGATCATACAAGCTCAAGGCATTCCTTAAGAAATTGAATCTTTCTTTACAAAGGGGCTTTGTAAAGATATCAGCTAATTGATTTTCTGTACATACATATTCAATCATCACATCATTTTTCAGCACATGATCCCTAATAAAATGATGCCTAATCTCTATATGCTTTGACTTAGAGTGTTGGACAGGATTTTTGGTTAAATTAATTGCACTTGTATTATCACATTTAATTGGTATATTATCCATTTTGATACCGAAGTCTTCAAGTTGTTGCTTAATCTAAAGAACTTGGGCACAACAGCTTCCAGCTGCAATGTACTCAGCCTCGGCTGTGGACAAAGCAACTGAATTTTGTTTCTTGCTAAACCAAGAAACCAAATTGGCACCCAAGAATTGACATGTGCCACTTGTGCTTTTTCTGTCGAGTTTGCACCCGGCAAAATCAGCATCGGAATAAGCAATTAAGTTTATGTCAGATTGTTTAGAATACCATAAGCCTACATTAGATGTCCCTACTAGATATCTAAAAATTCTCTTAACAGCTTGCAAGTGTGATTCCTTAGGACATGCTTGGTATCTAGCACACATACAAACACTGAATAATATATCTGGTCTACTAGCAGTAAGATAAAGTAGAGAGCCTATCATACCTCTGTATAATTTGCAGTCTATACTTTTACCTTTTTCATCTTTGTCTAGCTTGCAACTTGAGCCCATGGGTGTGCTGATTTCCTTTGCATCCTTCATCTTGAATTTTTCCAGCATTTCCTTGATGTATTTGGACTGACTGATGAAGATGCCTTCCTCTGATTGTTTTATTTGTAACCCAAGGAAGAAGTTGAGCTCACCCATCATGCTCATTTCAAATTCTCCCTGCATAAGCTTGGCAAACTCTTGACAAAGACTATCATTAGTAGCACCAAAAATTATATCATCCACATAAATTTGTACAAGCAATAAGTCATTTTCTTTTCTTTTAATAAAGAGGGTTTTGTCTACATTTCCTCTCTTGAATTTGTTCTCAATTAGGAAATTACTTAACCTTTCATACCATGCCCTAGGGGCTTGCTTAAGTCCATACAATGCTTTATGCAATTTATAAATATAATCTGGATGTAAGTGATTTTCAAAACCTGGAGGTTGTCCTACATAAACTTCCTCCATTATATAGCCATTTAAAAATGCACTTTTTACATCCATTTGATAAAGTTTAAAATCCATGAGGCATGCATATGCTAAAAGTAGTCTAATAGCCTCTAATCTAGCAACAGGAGCAAAAGTTTCGTCAAAATCTATTCCTTCCTCCTGATTATATCCTTTGGCCACTAGCCTAGCTTTGTTTCTTATTACTATTCCATCTTCATCTAGTTTATTTCTATACACCCACTTGGTACCTATAATTGAAACATTAGGGGGTCTTTTCATTAGAGTCCAAACTTCATTTCTTTCGAATTGATTTAATTCCTCTTGCATAGCATTCATCCAATTATCATCTTTTTCAGCTTCTTCTAGTGATTTAGGCTCTATTTGTGATACGAAAGCAAGGTAATTACTAGTGTTTCTTAAAGAGGATCTAGTTCTTATACCTTGTGAAGGATCACCAAGGATTAGATCCTTTGGATGACCATGTGCATACCTCCATTCTTTAGGAAAATCTTGAATTTTTGATGGAGGTTGACCTTCTTCATCTTGCTGATTTGTATCTTCCTTGACCTCATCCTCATGTTGTTTGTCTTGTATGGAGAATTCCTTTATTCGGTCTTCAAGTATACCTGCATCACCATCTTCTTCTTTTCTAGAAGAATCTCCATTAGTTTCATCAAAAACAACATGAATGGATTCTTCAACAACGAGAGTTCTCTTGTTGAAGACCCTGTATGCTCTACTAGATGAGGAATAACCTAAGAAGATCCCCTCATCTGATTTAGCACTAAATTTACTGAGATTGTCCTTTCCATTATTCAAAATAAAGCATCGACAACCGAAAACATGAAAATAACTTATATTTGGTTTCTTACCTTTTATCAATTCATACGGTGTTTTCTTTAAGATGGATCTAACTAAAGCACGATTTAAGATATAACATGAGGTATTTATTGCTTCAGCCCAGAAATACTTTGGTAGATCCGATTCGCACAACATGGTACGAGCCATATCTGCTAGTGTGCGATTCTTCCTTTCTACCACCCCATTTTGTTGGGGTGTCCTAGGTGCCGAGAAATTGTGATTGATACCATTTTCGTCACAAAACTTTTCAAAGTGTTGATTTTCAAACTCGGTACCATGATCACTCCTAATTGCTTTTAGTTTAAGATTGAGTTCATTCGAAACCTTATTATGAAACTTGACAAAAGCGAGAAAGGACTCATCTTTGTGTGCAAGAAATGAAACCCATGTAAAACGTGAAAAATCATCAACAATGACAAGACCAAATTTCTTACCCCCTAGACTAGCAGTTCTAGTGGGTCCAAACAAATCCATGTGAATTAGTTCTAAGGGTTTTGATGTTGAGACTATGTTCTTAGACTTGAAAGAACTTCTTGTTTGTTTCCCTAATTGACATGCCGCACAAATTTTATTCTTTTCAAAGTCTATTTTTGGTAGTCCTTTGACTAGATCCTTTGTGATCAATTTAGAGATTAAATCCATGCTAGCATGCCCTAACCTACGATGCCATAACCAACTAGTCTCATTGACTTTGGGATTCATGGCTACAAGACATTGGCCATCCCTCATGGTGAGATCATCAAGATCTACCATGTAAACGTTTCCATGCCTATGTCCGGTGAGTATGATCTCATTATCAATTGGACTATTAATTATGCATAGTGATGATTCAAATGACACTTTAAAGCCCTTGTCACAAAATTGACTTATACTTAATAAATTATGTTTTAGTCCATTAACTAACAATACATTATCTATAAATGAGGAGGGTGATATGGAGATTTTACCAACACCAATAATTCGACCTTTAGCATTGTCTCCAAATGTGACTACTCCTCCTTCTTTTGATTCCAAGGTGACAAAGAGACTCTTGTCACCGGTCATATGCCTTGAGCAACCACTATCAAGATACCACATTCTCTTTTTATTTCCGGCTGCAAGGCATATCTGCAAAATGATCATGTGAAGCTCTTAGGTACCCAAGTTTTCTTGGGTCCTTCGTGGTTAGTGTAGTTGACTCCCTTAGGCACCCATACTTTAGTTATGTTTTTAGCTTTTACAAATGTACCCTTGTTAGTTTGGATTTTTCTTTGAATACAAGAGTAGGCTTTATGTCCGTTCTTTCCACAAATAAAGCATGTTGGTTTTTCAGTTTTTACGTCTTTTGCTTTTACAAAGAAATTCTTTAGATACTTTTGTTGCTTATTAGTTTTATATCCTAATCCAGCTTTATTGAAAACAGCTCTTTGATTTGAAAGAATAAGATTTAATTTTTCAGAGCTTTATGTGAATTTTTCAACAATTGGCTTGTACTTATGTACCTCATTCTTAAGATTCAAATTTTCTTTAACTAGTTCTTTCATATCTTTTTTAAGAGATTCAACAGTTTGCGCAAGTGAGGTATTACTATTGAGTAGGGAATTTACTTTTAGATTTAATTCCTTGATTAGTATTTTTGCCTTTTCATTTTTAGTGCTAAGTCTTGAATTTTCGATTTTTAGGTTAGTAGTGTTCATATTTTTAACGCTTTCCTTTTCAATTAATAGGTTTTCAATATTTTCCTTTAGTTTTTGATTGGAGGCTTTTAATTCTTTATTCTTTGCTCCTAACATACTACAATCACCCATAAGTTCTTGAAAGGCCTCATATAATTCTTCTAAAGTAAAATTTATGGTTGGGTTTCGACATACCTCGTCGTCTTCGAACGCCATGAAGCATAGATTGGCGGTCTCTTCCTTCTCTTCCTCGGAGGATGATGTGTCACTATCATCCCACGTTGCCTTCAATGCCTTCTTCTTCTTCTTTCCAAAATACCTCTTTTGTTGAGGGCATTCGGAACGAATGTGTCCCGGTCTCTTGCAATCATAGCATACGATTGAGTCTCTTTCTTTTTCCTTTTCTTTTTCCCAATCATTTCTCCCTCCAAATTTCTTTCTTGGGAATGGTTTCTTTCTTCTCATGAACTTTTTAAATTTCCTTACTATCAAACCCAAGTCCTCATCTTGACTTTCTTCTTCACTCTCACTGCTCTCTTCTTCACATACACTTGAGGTAGCCTTGAGTGCGATTGTCTTTTTCTTTGGCAACTCTTCTTCATGCTGCTTCATCGTGAGCTCATGCGTCATCAATGAGCCCAAGAGTTGTTCTAGCCCCAAGGTGTTGAGGTCTTTGGCTTCTACAATCGCCGTGACCTTTGCTTCCCATGCTTTTGGCAGTGACCTGAGAATTTTACTCACAAGTTCGGGGTTAGTGTAAGATTTGCCCAAGCTTTTTAGACCATTAATAATTTCGGTAAAACGTGTAAACATGCATGTGATGGTTTCATTAGGTTCCATCTTAAACAATTCGTACTTATGAACTAGAATGTTCACTTTGGACTCTTTGACTTGATTTGTACCCTCGTGGGTAACTTCAAGCCTATCCCATATTTCCTTAGCGGAACTGCATGTAGAGACTCTATTGAACTCATTTACATCTAGAGAACAAACTAATGAGTTCATGGCTCTAGAATTGAGTTGAGCCATCCTATCATCATTCTCATCCCAATCCTCCTCAGGTTTGGGAACTCGAATGCCATTCACCACGTGTGATGGTTCTTGTGGTCCCTTGACTATAACCCTCCACAAGGCATAGTCTTGTGCTTGAATGAAAATTCTCATTCTCGTCTTCCAATAGGTATAATTTGTCCCATTGAAGAGTGGAGGTCTATTGGTTGCTTGCCCCTCGGCAGGAACATTGTTAAAGGGTGTTGCCATCTAGATCTTTGGCTAAGACGGTTAGGTCTTTCAAGAAATACACAGAGCACCGGCTCTGATACCACTTGTTGCCCAGAGATGGTCACCCAAGAGGGGGGTGAATTGGGTGTTTTAAAAACTTTTTGCCTAATTAAAAATAAAACACACAAATATATGACCTAAAATAAAGATAAAGAGATAAGAAGAGACAACCACAAACACACGGTTTTATAGTGGTTCGGAGCCTTCACCGCTCCTACATCCACTCCCCAAAGCGCCTTTGGGAATTTCCACTATAATCCAAGATTACAGTACGGTAGTTTTGCGAGTTCACTACCCAACTCGTTGTTTTACACCGGGCTCATAACAAACCCTAAAACCCCCAATTTCTCTTAGGCTTGGGACGCCTTTCCCTTGTTCCAAGTCCCTTGACTGGAACAAGCACCACAATAAAAGAGTTTACAAAAGGAAATAAAAGCTCTAAGAAGCAAATATAACAATTATGAATAATGTAACCCGGAAGAATCCTTTTGCTGTTGGAAGCGTGGGAAATGTTGATTCTTCCGAGGTGGAGCGCGTAGGGTTGAGTGTGAGCTTCGAATCCCGAGCGCACAAGAGTGGTTGAGCTTGAAATCGCTTGGGAGACTTGAGAATACTTGATTTCCTTCCTTGAGTGCACTCACTCCCTTGAGCTTTTCTTTCTAACTTCTCTCTTGAATGATCTAGCCTTTTTTGGTTGGTCAAGTTATTGAGAACCACTTAAGAGTTCCCTTTTTATAGCCCAAAAAGCAAATATAGCCGTTAGAAACAAAAAGAGAAGGATTTGAAATTCAAACCAAACCTGAAAAGCTGTCAGTCGCATCCCAGGCGCTCCGGGGACGTCTCCGCTACAGCGAGGGACGTCTCGCCTACAGGATTTTACTTTTTATGTTGTCTGGGGTCGACTCGGCACTTTACGGGGACGTCTCGGCTTGTCTGCACTTTTTGAGTGGGGACGACTCCGCTGCCTTGGGGACGACTCCGCTTCTTTATCTCCGAAAGACATGTCCTCTGGAATTCCCTGAGAGAGTCGTCTCGGCTATCTTGGGGACGACTCGGGAACTCTCCTTTTTACCTGCGGGGACGACTCGGCGTACAGTGGGGACGTCTCGCGCATATCTCTTGAAAACTGCCTTTCTGCCGCCACTGAGAGAGTCGACTCTGCTACTGAGAGAGTCGACTCCGCTAACGCGGGGACGAGTCGGCTGGTGCCGGGGACGTCTCCAAGTGTGCCAGTTCTTCCTGTTTGTCCCAGAGACGTCTCTGAAACCATCAGGAGACGTCTCGGCTGTCCCTGAACTTTTTCATTAACTCAAAATGTTCTTCAATGAATTCATAAAAATTATGGAAACTTGCCTAGACATTTCTCAACAATATTCTAGATAAAACACATGAATTCCTTAATTAAATTGTTAAGATATAATGGAATTATGCTCTAGTGTTTTGTATTCATCAAAATCCATTAGGGGGTCAACATCCTCTTTCTTGTTTCTCTTAATTTGGAGTTTGAGAGAAGATGTTAATTCATTCATCATACATTTTTCAAACTCATCTTGCATGAGCTTAGTAAATTCTTCATATAAATCCTCGTTTGTAGAACTAAAAAGTAATATCATCAATGTATACTTTGAGCAAATAAGATATCACAAATTTTTCTTTTTGATGCATAGATTTATCACTATTACTTTCTATCAAAAAGTTACTCAAGCTTTTATATCATGTATATTGGTGCATGTTCCAAATCACATATTGCTTTATCATATTTGTAATGAGTGTTTTCTACACATTCATTTGACAGACTAAAAAGCTCATGAAGCGAGCAAATGATAATGGTGATCTTTACTTCTAATCATGCAAGAATTTCATCAAGATCTAATTCATCTTTTCTTGATTGAATCTTTTAGTAGTCACCAATTTTTCTTCATTAAGTGCATTTCTGAAAACTCAATTTGGTTCTAATTATTAACAAGTTTTCAGATTTTATCAACAAGATTTCAAATTCTCTTTCTTTTAAAAATGATTTAGTTTAACTTGACCAATTCTAATCTTGTTCATTCTTCTTAAGGTGTTTTAGTTTTAGATTGTTATATGTAAGAAAAATGATTAACACATACATATATAATCTGATTTTAGTGACTTGATGAAAGATCATTAGTCTCATAAAATGAATTGATATTTCTACAACTAGGATCTTTTCATTGAATATTCTATATGCATTGCTTGATGAATGATACCCAAAGATAGAAGTATCTTTATCAGATTTGGCATTATTTTCATAAGAACATATCAAGCATAACATGTACGACTGAAAAATATGAAAGATATGCAATAGTTTATTTTCTATTTTTCAGAAGATCAAATGGAGTTTTCATCAAAAATAGACCTAATAGAAACCATATATATGACAAGCAATGATGATAGCTTTTAACAAAAAAAAAAATTAAGTAGATGACTATCATACAACATTGCCTTTTTCATTTCTTCAAGGATTCTATTAATCCTATTTTACTTATGGTGTTCTTGGTGCAGAAACAATTGTATTCAATATTATTTTCTATGCACAACTTAATACAAAATTGGTTTTCAAAACTATGCCATGATACTTCGTTATTTTCATAGTTTGCAAACCTTTTTCATTTGAACCCTTTTTGTGAGTTTGTGCCAATGTAGAAAATATTTCAATTTGAGTGCCAAGAACAAAGCCAATGTAAGCTTTTGAAAACTTAGTGTTGGAAACAACATCTTTAGACTTAGAGATTGGTTTTTGTTTGTTTCCTTAGTTAATATGCATAGCAAACTTTGACCTTGCAAAAGATAATCTAGGTAAACCAATGACAAGATCTTTTGAGATTAAGTACATACTAGCATGAGTTGATTTTATATCCCAAGGATGGTTTCTTTAATCTTGGTATTCATAGTGCATATATTCAAAGGCATACCAAGTGCACATTTTCATATCTATGATCGATAAACAATAATGCCATGGATAAAAACTCTCAATCAAGCATATAGAGAATTCATAAAGTTATTCTTAGCAACTTATCCAATAGTGAGTAAATCATACTATAAAATGAAGTGATTTGATTATATTTCCAAAAGTATTTTTCATATCACAAAATTGATCAATACTTGCAATTCATATTTTAATCAAATACTAAAGCAAAAATAATGATGAGATGCAAGGGTTACTGATTTCATTATTATTATTTTTAATTACTTTTCATAAGTATATTTTAAGTTTCAATTTTTTTTTTGACGTGTGTCTAGAACACCCATTTGTATGAAAGTTCTATTTATTCCATGGGTATCTTGGCACACCTACATCTATATCCTCATATTTTCATTTTGGGTACCCAAGCTTGCTTGGGTCCTTGAGAGTTAGGACATATGGTTCCTTTTGGAACCCAAATTTGTTTAATTGTAATAACTTTATCACTTGATTTAATTATGTTAGAACGATAGGTAAAGTTGTTATGTCCATTCTTTTCATGTTTGAAATAAGTTATCTTATTTAATGGTTTGCTTGATGCATTGATAACCTTTTTCTCTAGAGATTTATTGTTAAGTAAAGGAGTCAAGCCAAGTTTTGGTTTATCATAAGCAACATATTGGCTTTCAAACATCATTTTTAATCGTTCTGAACTTACAGTAAATTTGTTAATAAAAGATTTTAATTGATTAATTTCTTTACTTCGGTTTTGATTTATTTTGATTAAGTTATGATTTTTCTGAATCAATTCTTCTGAAATTAACCCTAAGCTTTTATATTCAGAATTTAGTTTGTCATGTATTTCAGCAATAGAATTTCTTTCTTTTGAAATTTCCAAATTAAGCTTTTTAAGATTTTTATTTTTCATAGCTAATTCTTTACATTCACCATACAAATCATGAAAAGCATTTAAAAGTTCATCATAAGAAAATTCTTCTTGAAAATCATTTGATGTAAAAGTAGATTCAGATTTTACCTTATCTTCTTGTGCCATAAAGCAAAAGTTAGTCACCTTTTGTAGTTCTTTGGAGCTAAAATCATCGTTGTTGCTCCTAACTTTCATTTTCTTGCTTGACTCTTCCTTGGTCAAAACTTTCTTCCTTTTTAACTTTCAACACTTGTTTCCATTACCGAACTCTTTGTTTTTTAAACTGATCTGCCTTTCAGACTGTTCTTCTCTAGGAGTCGACTCGTACAAATTGGGAGTCGACTCGGCTAATGTGGAAGATTCTGTAATCTCATTGTTAGTACGCAATTGAAGCACATGTGAGCTAATCTGATATTTATCATAAATAATTATTAAAGTATCCCAGATTTCTTTAGCAGATAAGCATGCAGAAATCTTATGAAATATAGATTCATGGATAGCACAATATAGAAAGTTCATAGCGTTAGCATTCAATTGTGCTAACTCTTTTTCATTGACATTTTGAGAGAGTGTGTGAGGTCCATCTATAATGATATTCCATATTTTATAGTTTTGTGATTGAACAAAAATTTTCATTCTAGCTTTCCATTGAATATAATATGTTCCATCAAACAGTGGAGGTCTGTTTATGGAAAGTCCCTCGGCAAATAATATGTTATGTGGGGTTGTCATAATCTTTAGCTCTAGTCGGTTAAGACTATAATTAATAGAAGAGCACCTACTCTGATACCACTTGTTGCCCAGTAGATACAACCCAAGAGGGGGCGTGAATTGGGTCTTTTAAAACTTTTTGTCTGATTAAACAAAACACACAAGTGTATGTGCAAAAGTAAAATTAAAGTTGTAAGCACAGTCAATCGCAAACGCAAAGGTTTATAGTGGTTCGGAGCTTCCACTGCTCCTACATCCACTCCCCAAACACCTTTGGGAATTTTTCACTATAATCAGCGATTACAGTCCGGTAGTTTTGCGAGTGCACTACCCAACTCGTTGTTTTACCCCGGGCTAACAACGAACCCTACAATCCCCCAATTTCACCTAGGCTTGGGACGCCTTTTCCTTGTTCCAAGTCTCTTGACTGGAACAAGCACAATAATGAAATGTTTTACAAAGATTTTAAAAGCTCTTAATGAAGCAAATATAACAATGAGAAATATCAAAACCCGGAAGAACCCTTTTGCCGTTGGAAGCATGGGTAATGGTGGCTCTTCCGATGTGGATCGCGTTGGCTTGAATGTGAGCTTTGAATGCCGAGTGGGAGTGAGTAGTTGAGCATGAAATCAGATGGAAAAGCTTGAGAGCACTTGATTTCTTCTCTTGAAAGCACTAACTCCCTTGAACCTCTTTCTCTTTCTTCTCTCTTGAATGATCTTGTGTTTTGGTTGGTGAGAAGTTGTTGGAAGGCACTTAAAAGCTCCCTTTTATAGCCCAAAAAGCAATAGATCCGTTAGACACAAAAATATGACCGTTTGAAATTCAAATTTACCTGTAAAAGTGTGTCAGTCGTGTCCCAGGCGCTCCGGAGACGTCTCCGCTTGAACGCGAGACGTCTCGGCTGTATAAAATTTCTTTTGACGTTGTTTGGAGTCAACTCGGCGCTTTACGGGGACGACTCCGAAGAAGAACTCCTTGACTTCTTGTTTTTCTGTTTTTCTGAGAGAGTCGGCTCGGCACTTTACGAGGACGTCTCGGGATGTTTGTGCTTTATGCATGGGGACGACTCCGCGACGTCGGGGACGACTCCGCCGTTTTATCAATGAAAAACACGTCCTCTGGAATCCCCTGAGAGAGTCGACTCCGCGCTCTCTGGGGACGACTCGGAAAGTTCGCTTTTTACTCGTGGGGACGACTCCGCGTCCTTCGGAGATGACTCGCGCGCATCCCTTGAAATCGGCCTTTCTGCCGTCTCTGAGAGAGTCAACTCCGCAGAGTCGGAAGTCGACTCCGACCCTGCGAGACGCCTCGCCAGGTGCCGGGGACGTCTCCAGACGTGCCAATTCATCCTCTTCGTGCCAGAGACGTCTCTGGGACAAACCGGAGACGTCTCGACTGTCCCTGATCTGTTTTCTTCATCTCAAAAAATCTTCAAAAAATCCTTGAAAAATATGGGAACATGCCTTGACAATTCTTAACAATATTCTTAGTTAAACACCTGAAATCCTCAAATAAATTGTTAATATAAAGGGAATTATACTCTAGTATTTTGTATTCATCAAAATCCATTAGGGGGTCAACACAGCACCTACATCCACTTTTCAAGATCTCTTGGAAATTTTACTATAATCTCTCAGATTACAACTGGTTGTTTTACAAGCTCACAACCTAACTTGTTATTTTCACGAGATCACAACGAACTCGGTCGGTTTTTTCAGGCTCACCGACTAAAACCAAACCGATTGTTTTCCCGAACTCACAATCTAATCCAGTTGGTTTTTCCCAGATTACCAACTACAACCTACAACGTTGGTTTTCACTGGCTCACCAACAATCCTTAACCTCTTGCTTCAATCCCTTGATTGAATCAAGTTACAAGATCTCAGAATAGGAGTTTAAAACAAATACAAACTTCTCAAACAAGCAGATATAACAATATAAACAAATAGAGTAAAGAGAAGAAGCACTCAAATAAGTTTTGCAGATGAAAGAACTCGGCTTCTTCTTTACTTGATCCTCTTCTGATTTCGCACGAGATAGAGGATCACTGAGGCAGCACAAAGTTGGAGAGGAAGCTTTTGGATTCACTCAGATGCTCTTCTTCTTTCTCTTTTGCTTTGAATGGCCCTTTTGTGCTTTTGGAAGGTTTCTCTTAAAATTCATTTGAAATCTCTTCCCTATGTGTTCTCTCCCACTTCTTACTTCTCCCCTTGCTCTTTCCTTGAGTTTATAGCTTTGGATGGAGTGGGAACAAAGATCTAGCCGTTAGAGACAAAAATAGAGCTGTTGGAGTCGAGAAAAAACTAGCCGTTATGTTTTCCAGCATGCTCGAGTCGTCTCGCCCGTTCAAGAGTTGGCTCGGCTCAAGTGGAAAACGTCTCGCATGATTTTGAAGTTAGCTCTGGCTCGGGATCCCTCTGACAGATTATCGGTCGATTCTCGTTGGAGTCGGCTCGTGCGGTTCAGAAGTCGTCTCGCATCTTGGTCCGTCAAAAATAAGTTTTCTGCCTTGTCTGAGAGGGTCGACTCGTAATAGTTGGGAGTCGACTCATACTTCGTCCGAAGGATGGGATACGCCTCGCACGTGACTCGAGTCGACTCGCGCTTTGCTATCCGAAATACCATTTTCTGTCTCTCTGAGAGAGTTGTCTCGAAGCGATTGGGAGTCGTCTCGTGCTTTGTGGAGACGGCTTGAGGGTGTGCCAAAATGCCATGCTTGTGTCGGAGTCGACTCGTACTTTTTGGGAGTCGACTCGAGGACTGTTCTTTTGAATTATCCTTTGAATTTGCTTCTCCAATTTGAATCCTTTGAACTTAAAACTTGGGCCAATGAAGTGTGGCTTTCTTCCAACTTTTCTTGAGAGCTTTTGAGACCTTCTTGTGTTCTTCTAACTTGCTATGTTCCTTGCCAAACAAATTATCTTTCTTCTTGCAACACAAACATTAGTAATTATACTTCAAGATTTTGTGATCATCAAAATCAATCTTTGGATCAGCAAGGGTGGCCTTTACAACCTCAGAACTGAGGATGATCTTCATGCTAAAATGACAGCCCTCACTAGAAAGTTAGAAGAAATTGAACTTAGAAAGGTTGAGCCCGTTAAGACTATAGAGCTTAGAAACGAGTGTTGTGGGATCTGCAACATGTCTGGTCATACTACTACAGATTTCCCCACCATACCGGCATTCAAGAAAGTCTTGCACGATCAAGCTAATGCTATGAACTCCTACCAGAAGCCTTATAACGATCCATTCTCGAATACCTATAACCCTGGTTGGAAGAATCATCCAAATTTTAGGTGGAGAAACGATCATCCTCAGCAGTCATACCATTCAGCTCCTCCACCTACACATCTTACTTTTGCATCACCACCCTCTCAAAAGCTAAATATCGAGGATACCTTGCAATCTATACAATGTTTTCTACAAGATCATGCCAATATCAACGCTCAAAATATTCGAAATTTTAAAGATATAAGGAACTAATTGTCAATGTTGACTACTGTCCTAAGTACTCAAGAGAAGGGTAAGCTTCCAGCTCAACCCCAACCTAACCCACAAATGCATGGTAGTAATAATACGGCTCCTTCTAGTTCACATACAGAGCATGCAAAGAGCATTATGACTTTGCGTAATGAGAAAGTCATTGATCAAACCATCCCGTTGAGACCGCAGGTCACTTCTGATTCTAATGTGCCCAAAGCCGATGAAAAGGACAAAGAAGAAGTTGAGGTCCCAACTTCTACCGAAAAAGTTGAATGCCCTTTTTCTCCACCTTTTCCACAACGGTTAAAGTCGTTGCAAAAACTCGAACGTAATTATGAAATTCTTGAACTTCGTAAGCAGGTAAAGATTAACATACCTCTTCTTGATGCAATCAAACAAGTACCCTAATACGCCAAATTTTTGAAGAACTTGTGTACTGTCAAGCGCCAATTAAATGTTAAGAAGAAGGCATTTTTAACTGAAAATATGAGTGCTATTTTGCAGCACAACATTCTTCCTAAATATAAAAGATCCAAGTTGCCCAACCATCTTATGCATCATAGGCGACTTTAGGATAGAGCGAGCATTGTTAGATTTAGGGGCGAGTGTGAATTTGTTGTCATATTCTGTCTATGAGCAACTTGGTTTAGGTGAGTTGAAGCCAACCTCCGTTACTTTACAATTAGCTAACAGGTCAATCAAGATTTCGAGGGGGATTATCGAGGATGTATTGGTCCAAGTAGACAAGTTCTACTTTCCTATCGATTTTATCGTATTGGACACACATCCAGCTTCGAACTCACAGTCTCAGATTTCGGTCATTTTAGGACGTCCATTCCTAGCAACTTCTAATGCATTGATTAATTGTAGGAATGGCGTAATGAAGCTTTCCTTTAGTAACATAACCCTAGAACTGAACATTTTTAATGTGTGCAAGCAACCCAACGAAGAGAATAAGGAGGTTGATTGGGTTGAAACCATCGCGGAGAATATTTGTAGCTGAAGCATTTAACGACCCATCCGGCGATGGCTTAATTGATTGGTGTTCCAATATCTCCGATGAAGCTGATTTGTTGGTCACACCTAGCGTGGACTGTTCGCATGCCCTAATGATCAATGGGTGGAGACCAAAAGTAGAAGATTTTGAGCAACTGCCATCTCGAGAGGCTAAGATAGTACCATCCCATGAACAAGCACCTAAGCTCGAGTTGAAATCCTTACCAAAGGAACTCAAGTATGCCATTCTTGGACCCAAGGACACTTTTCCTATAATCATCTCGTCTGATCTTAATCATGCCCAAGAAAGAAAATTACTTGATGTTCTAAAGAATCATAAAGGAGCCTTAAGATGGTCGATTGCCGACTTGAAGGGGATTAGCCCCTTAATTTCCACGCACCGGATATATTTGGAGGACAATGCCAAAACCACAAGGCAAATGCAACGAAGGTTGAATCCTACGATGAGAGATGTGATTAAGGCAGAAGTCCTCAAGTTGCTTGACATGAAAATTATTTATCCAATTTTCAGTTGCTTGACATGGAAATTATTTATCCAATTTTCGACAGCAAGTGGGTAAGCCCTACTCAAGTCGTTCCTAAGAAGTCGGGTTTGACGGTAGTAGAAAATGAACAAGGTGAACTGGTACCAACTCGTGTCCCGACGAGTTGGTGCATGTGTGTCGACTACCGTAAGTTGAATTTGGTCGCAAGAAAGGATCACTTTCCTCTACCCTTTCTAGACCAAGTGTTGGAGAGAGTTGCAGGGCACGATTTTTATTGTTTTCTCGATGGCTATTTCGGATATTACCAAATCAAGATTTCACCAGAAGATCAAGAGAAGACTCCTTCACTTGTCCTTTTGGCACATTCGCTTTCCGTCGGATGCCATTCGGGTTGTGTAATGCGCCTGCAACATTCCAAAGATGCATGCTCAGCATCTTTAAAAACATGAACGAGAAGTTTTTGGAAGTGTTCATGGACGACTTCTTCATTTTTGGCGACTCATTTGATGATTGTCTGTCACATTTATAAGTAGTCTTAGCTCGATGTATGGAGAAGAATTTGATACTGAATTGGAAGAAATACCACTTCATGGTGCCAAAGGGAATTATCCTAGAACATATTGTTTCATCGAAGGGCATGAAAGTTGATAGAGCTAAGATTGACTTAATCGCCAAGCTACCTGCACCCAAGACGGTTAGAGATGTTAGATCATTTTTGGATCACGTCGGATTTTATAGGAGGTTCATCAAGGACTTTAGTGTCATAGCTCGACCATTATGTAACCTCCTATCCCTTGATACACCGTTCAATTGGACTGAAACCTGTCAAGATGCATTCGAAAAGTTGAAGCCTATGCTTAGCACTGCACCCATCGTGCGACCACCCGATTGATCACTACCTTTTGAGATTATATGCGACGCTAGCGACTATGCGATAGAAGTTGTCCTAGGACATGATAAGTGCTAAATAATGCATAAATTAAGATCTTATTCATAGCACTTATCATTATTTTAATTCACATATTTTGTAAATTCAATTAAAAAAAATGTTACCCTCATCATTGCATTTTAATAAATTATTAAAGGTAATTCGAGTTTTACTTATTTATTTACTGATTGAGCTTAATGTATGCAGGTCAAGTCAAGCTTAATTAGGTAAAGTCTAAACTGACACTGCATCATTTCACAATTTTACATCCTTCAGAGTCAACTCCAAGAACTCTTCTCCAAAACCCAGTGCTTCCCATTAATTTCTAACTCTTCACAAGTTCACCTAAATTTCTTTCCACTCGTTCCAACTCTTTTTTCACATGATCCAATTTTAATCTCAAAAACAATAAAATTCCTTCTATTATTTGTTTCTCAAATCTCAAAGCATACCATCTTAGTTGCATGGATCCCAAAGCCTCATCCCATCTCAGCCATTCATCTTGCATCACTCAATTCCACGCTTCTCAAATCCATTGTTTTTCCCATGCGTTGGAACAAAGTACAGATCATTCCCATCCACGTTGATTCTCCCACTTCCAGCACCCATGGATAAAAATCAGCTCCCCTGTTCCACGTCACCTCCCAGCTAACCTCGAGTGATTTACTTATCCAAACTTCATCCCCTCCGAGTGAAACAGCGTGATCTTATCTCCCGGAGTTTCCCAGCATCTAAGCCTATCTCGTCCACTTCCTCCATGCTTCGGTCATCCAAGATCTTCATTTCTTCCCAACCAAAACCAAATCGGAACAGAGTATCCAGCCATCTTCCATTTCCCTCTTTCGGGATTAATCTCTTCCGAATCTATCCCAACACCTTCCCAACTCCAATAAGCTCATTCATCCCGACTGCATCCATAACCGGCCATTGCATCCAGTCTTCTGTTATCCACGGATAAGCTTCAAACTCTAATAATCTGAGCATCCCATCATCATCCGAGATCCTTCCAAATAGCTTCATTTCGAACGCCCACGGATAAGTCCAGCTCGCTCCCAACCATTCCGTGAGATCTTCCCCAACGTCAGGGTCACATCTCTTTTCCGCGTCCAAAGATTTCTTTCCAGCCGAATCAAGCCAACCTTTTCCCCGGATCACGCCAATAAATCTTCCACCTGCGATCGAGTTCATCTCCCCTTCATCCCATTCAGAATCATTCATTCTCTTCCCCTGTTTCAAGGATCAACTTCCAGCCGAATCCAAACTTTCCTCCATCCACGGGATGAATCCAAATCCCAGCTACTCCGCGATTGAAGCAGCACCACTTCCGTTTGCCTACCTCCCGCGATGCATACGGCTGCTTCTCCCGTGTGCTCCAGCTCATTCAACCAGTGAGTTCATCTCCAAAGCTTCCGGAACAGCTCCATCCTTCCATGTTATTCTCCCAAGCTTCACGGCATCCCCTGCATCCAATAGATTCAGCTCTTATCCCATCGTGATCTGTCTTCATCCACAACTCTCAACCGAACTCCTAGATTTCCTATCCTCTCGTTCCAGATCAACCCCATTCAACTATGCCCGTGGATCATCCCCTGTTTTCCAACCGTGAACAGCATCCCAGCTCGCTCCCATGCTTTGGAACAGATCCGAGATCATCTCAGCATCCATCCACCATCCGCATAGATTCGATTCCATCCTCCCAGCTGCTCACCCACGGATCCAACTCAAAACTCTTCCGGATCATGTCTAGTGTCAACGAGAATCCAGCTGAATCCAACCCTCGGCAACCATCTACTCTTCATCACGGATCAGCCTCTTTCGGATTCTTCACGTCCGCGGATCACAGCCAACAGCCGTCCGCAATTCAAGGTTTCTTCCGCATCATCTCTCAGCATGATTCACCGAATCAAGCTCCTCCCAACCTCCTTCCATTCGCATGCATCCCATGTTCTCGCCAGCAGGAAGATAAGCTTCAGCAGTCACGGATAGACTCAAATCATCATCCACCGCATCCAAGGATCAAGGAGCAGAAGTTTATCTTGCACTCGGAACAGGGAGGAGAGGGGGCTGGTGAAAGCTATAAAAGGAGGAGAGCTTTCTTCCTTGGCGGCATCGCTTCTCGGAGGCTGAGATCCCACAGAGTGCATGAGTGAGAGAGTAGTTTGGCTATTTTGGGAATAACTTCCCACATATAAAAAAATAACAATGAAGTGTTGAGAGAGGAAGAAGGAAGGAGGGAGGAAAAAGGAAGCCGATCGTGAGCCAAATGGGAGCCTGCTGCTGTGCCGCTGCTGTCGCCCACAACTCCATGGAAGGCTGATCTCCTCTCCAGGGACCGGATGCAGCCCTAACAAAGGGCTAAGGGTTTTGTATTTTTGAGTTTTATTCTTGGAGTTGTATAAACTTTATTTTGTTCTTAATGAATATTTTATTTCATCTCATATTTAATTTTTGTGATTTTAAGTATGACGTTTATACAACTGTTCTTCATGATCACTAAGTAAATATAAGATAGTCCATGCTTAGGGAAGATGCAATGTCCTGCCACATTAGTTTAGGGTCGACATTTCATGCCAACTGAATATGGATTATTCCCAAATTACTTTTGTGAATTTCTATTTAAATGCTTATTAGGCTTGTAGCCAATTTGCATGTTAATCCAAGAATAAATTAAAATACAAATAACCCTTGTTCCGATGTTAGTGGTGAATTCCTTGCCCTAAGTTCCCCCAAACTGATATCATTTTAATTGCATTTCTTATTAAAATTGCTTAGTTTAATAGTCTTCACAAATTTTATTTTTCAAATATTTGTAAAAAAACAACTGTACCCCTATCCCTGTGGATCGATACCCGTAATCACTATCCTGCTAGATACGTGCTATTGCGTGGTCTTTAAAGTTGACTATCAATTTTTGGCGCCGTTGCCGGAGATTTGCTAGCATAGTTGTTTTTCTTTTATCTTATTAAAAAAAAACTCTTTTTAAAAAATATATATATATCTCTAAAATAAAATAAAAATATTTTCTATTTTTGTTACTTTAATCATCCCCTTTCTTCTTTCTTACTAATTCTTGATTTTTATTTTGGTATTATTTGATCAGGAATCGAAGAGAAAATCTGGGGTGATCAAAAAGGAAACTATTGGAAAAGGAATGCTGTAGAGGTATGCTTTAAAAAAAATTGCTGGAAAAATTTTCTTTAGTAACATCTGAACCTTGCTTATTTAAATTGATTCCCAATTAGCTTGAAATTTTGTGGTGATTGTTTGATTTTAATTTCAGCAAAAATGTGAATGCATGCTTGATACACATACACCAATTAATCCGCACATAGTAAAGGCAATCACCCCAACAAGATAAGAATTGGATTTCATCACCAGATTCTTGCCCAAATTAGGTGAATCAATTCTCACATAGCTATCACGTTAATTAAAATCAATTAGACGTTAGCCCCTACGGACACTTGAGCTCAATAGGACGAAGATCACCGAAAGTTGCACCAATTTCGCTCTGTGGCTCAGTTGATGTCTAGGCAAGCTTTGTCCCAAAGAAGACAGTTCATCTGTTCGAGGCAAGTGGTTTTTAAGTGGGACCTTTGCAATGCGTCGTGACCCCCCACTTACCTGGGAGCTTACCTGGTCAACTCAGTCATTAGACCGGATTGGAGGCTTAGGTGCCCTCTTCAAACCAGTTAGGAGCTGTCTAGTGATTTTAGGATAAACATAAGGAATTGATGTGTTTTTCTTTTAATGCATGCTTGACTGCACTTGACTGATTAGAAAAGCATTAGTGTATGCTAGGGTGTCGTTCCAGATCTCCTGAATTAGTACCTTTTGATTCTGAAATAGAGCGTTCTATTAGGGCCCTTCGAGCTGAAATCCGCACCTATAGAACCATAGGATCTACACCACTTGTCGAGATGGCTGAAGAGCAACCCAAACTGTTAAAGGAGTACTTCACTTCTTCCATTTATACCTCTCCATTTTGTATTCGACTACCTGATACCACTGATGCTGTGCGTTTGAAATTAAGTCTAGTGTCATCCAAATGCTTCCCTCTTTTTATGGACTCAACAATGAAGACCCATACAAATATTTAGATGAGTTCCTTGAGATCTGCACCACTGTCAAAATTCAGAACTTCACTGACGATGCTCTGAAACTTAGGCTATTCCCTTTTTCTCTTAAGGATAGAGCTAAGCAGTGGCTTCATTCATTAGAAGCCAATTCCATTCTTTCATGGGCCCAAACGCAACATGAATTTCTAAAGAAATATTTTCCCATAGGAAGAACAAACCAATTTAGGTGTGCTATCACGAGCTTCTCCCAATCTGACGGGGAAGAATTTCATGAAACTTGGGAGAAATTTAGAGATTTACTCCGAAAATGCCCGCATCATCAAATACCCAAATGGCAATTAGTGCAATGTTTTTATGACGGGTTGTCTGAACGAAACCGTCAGATGGTTGATGCTTCTTGTGGGAGAACTTTCATGCTTAAGAGTGAGCATGAGGCATGGCAGATGTTTGAAAATCTCAATGAAAACTCCCTCCACCATGCTTCCTGTTCTCGTCAAGCACCCCCGAGTTCTCAAAGAAAAGGAACCATATATGAAGTTAGCCAGTCCATAGGTCTATTTGACAAAGTAGATGCACTATCCCGCAAGTTGGACCAGCTAATGTCTAGAGAACAGCTCCCAAACGTTCCCCAAGCACAAGTTTGTGCTCTCTGTTCTAGTCCGTCTCATACTGTTTTTGAGTGCTCTTCGGCAGCACAATTCCCTGAATTTGTGCAAGAACACGTAAATGCTGCCCAAATGCAATCCCGACCCGGTAATGATTCATATTCTACCACTTACAACTCGGGATGGCACAACCATCCGAATTTTTCTTGGAAGCAGCAGACTCCCAATACTTCCCAACCTTATTCCCAAAACTTTCAACCATTCCAGAATGTTAATCCCTACCGTCCTTCGACTCAATTTCAACACACTCCTTCTCCACCCCATAGAAACACAGCCTTTGAAGAGAAAGTGTTGACCGCCCTTCAAGGTTTGGAAACCATTACACAATTGGTGCACTCTCACACGCAATCTATCGCCAAGCTAGAATCCCAAATGGGGCAACTAGCTAATGCACTGAACAAGCGAGACGAAGGAAAGCTTCCAAGCCAACCAGTGAGTAATCCTAGGGGACAATACATGGCTTAAGAAAATCAACTAAATACAATTCATCATGAACAAGCCAATGCTTTGACTACCCTAAGGAGTGGACGTGTAGTAGACAATAAGATTGGGGAGGGAAACAATAACGAAGGTAAAGAAGAGGAGCAAAATGTATCACATGAAAATCCAAAACCTTCTTCTTCTTCAGCTCTTCCACCTTCGGCCAAAACTCACATTCCAAAAGTCCCATTTTCTGAAGCTCTTAATTCACCCTCTCCCTTTGGAAAAAAGGAAACTTCACTAGAGGAGATGATGGAGGTTTTCAAACAAGTTAAAATCAACCTCCCACTCCTTGATGCTATTAGACAAGTTCCCTCATATGCCAAATTTCTCAAAGATCTTTGTACCCAAAAGCAAAAATCTAGGACACATGTGCCTAAAAAGGTCTTCTTAACTGAGCAAGTAAGTTCTATTCTCCAACACAACACCCCTCCGAAATTCAAAGATCCTGGTGCTCCCACCATCTCCTGTGTTTTAGAAAATAATTTCATTGATCGAGCACTCTTAGATCTAGGGGTGTTGCCCAGAGATGGTCACCCAAGAGGGGGGTGAATTGGGTGTTTTAAAACTTTTTGATTAATTAAAACAAAACACACAAGTGTATGTGCAAAGGTGTAATTAAAGTTGCAACCACAGTCAAACGCAAACACACAAAGATTTATAGTGGTTCGGAGCTTCCACTGCTCCTACGTCCACTCCCCAAACACCTTTGGGAATTTTCACTATAATCAGCGTACAGTACGGTAGTTTTGCGAGTGCACTACCCAACTCGTTGTTTTACCCCGGGCTAACAACGAACCCTACAATCCCCCAATTTCACCTAGGCTTGGGACGCCTTTCCCTTGTTCCAAGTCCCTTGACTGGAACAAGCACAATAATGAAATGTTTTACAAAGATTTAAAAGCTCTTAATGAAGCAAATATAACAATGAGAAATATCAAAATCCGGAAGAAGCCTTTTGCCGTTGGAAGCGTGGGTAATGGTGGCTCTTCCGATGTGGATCGCATTGGCTTGAATGTGAGCTTTGAATGCCGAGTGGGAGTGAGTAGTTGAGCACGAAATCAGATGGAAAAGCTTGAAAGCACTTGATTTCTTCTCTTGAAAGCACTAACTCCCTTGAACCTCTTTCTCTTTCTTCTCTCTTGAATGATCTTGTGTTTGGTTGGTAAGAAGTTGTTGGAAGGCACTTAAGAGCTCCCTTTTATAGCCCAAAAAAGCAATAGATCGTTAGACACAAAAATATGACCATTTGAAATTCAAATTTACCTGTAAAAGTGTGTCAGTCGCGTCCCAGGCGCTCCGGAGACGTCTCCGCTTGAACACGAGACGTCTCGGCTATATAAAATTTCTTTTGACATTGTTTGGAGTCGACTCGGCGCTTTACGGGGACGACTCCGAAGAAGAACTCCTTGACTTCTTGTTTTTCTATTTTTCTGAGAGAGTCGGCTCGGCACTTTACGGGGACGTTTCGGGATGTTTGTGCTTTATGCATGGGGACGACTCCGCGACGTCGGGGACGACTTCGCCGTTTTATCAATGAAAAACACGTCCTCTGGAATCCCCTGAGAGAGTCGACTCCGCGCTCTCTGGGGACGACTCGGGAAGTTCGCTTTTTACTCCTGGGGACGACTCCGCGTCCTTCGGAGACGACTCGGGTGCATCCCTTGAAATCGACCTTTCTGCCATCTCTGAGAGAGTCGACTCCGCAGAGTCAGGAGTCGACTCCGACCCTGCGAGACGCCTCGCCAGGTGCCGGGGACGTCTCCAAACGTGCCAATTCTTCCTGTTCGTGCCAGAGACGTCTCTGGGACAACCCGGAGACGTCTCGGTTGTCCCTGATCTGCTTTCTTCATCTTAAAAATTCTTCAAAAAATCCTTGAAAAATATGGGAACATGCCTAGTCATTTCTTACCAATATTTTTAGATAAACACCTGAAATCCTTAAATAAATTGTTAATACACAGAAAATTATACTCTAGTGTTTTGTATTCATCAAAATCCATTAGGAGGTCAACAAGGAGCAAGTGTCAACCTTTTACCTTACTCAATTTATGAGAAACTTGGGTTAGGTGAGTTAAAACTAACCTCGGTATCCCTTCAATTGGTTCATCGATCTGTAAAAACACCACGTGGGATAATTAAAGATGTTCTTGTCAAGGTAGATAAATTCTATTTTTCAGTAGATTTTATCGTCCTTGATATGTAACATGAGCCTAATTCTAAGAAACAAATCCCCGTGATCCTTGGGCACCCCTTTTTAGCTACAGCCAATGCGAGTATAAATTGTAGAACTAGCGTGATGAATATATCTTTTGAGAATATGAAGGTCAAGTTAAATATATTTCGTGCCTCTGATCAACCTGCAAAGGAAGTTGAGTGCTTCCTAATAGATAAAATGGACAATCTTTTAGAAGAAGCCCTTTCCTATATTTTGGCAGATGACCATCTGAAAACATGCTTGGCCCATTTTGACTTTGATATAGAAAAGGCCATAGCAGCAGTCAACTTTGTGCCCGACAATCAGTTTCCCACAAATTTTCTTCCTTGGAAAACTCGGCATGAGCCCGGTATGATATAATTAAGGATGCACTGCGTCTGGCTGAAGACGTTAAACTTAGCGCTTGTTGGGAGGCAACCCAATTTTCATAAATTATTTTTGCACATTTTCTTGTCGTATTTTTTTCAGGAGTCCTCATATTACTGATGCAACTAAGGTACAATACTTCTATCCTCCATATGCATCATATTTTCATCCAAAATAAAAATAATAAAAAAAATAAATATATATATATAATATAATATTTTAAAAAAATATTGAGGACAATGTCTGATCTAGGTTGGGAGGTATAGGATTCGAATTTTTGAAGAAATTTTTCACATTTTCGTATTTTTAAATAAGTTTATCTCAAAAAAAAAACTTAATTTCTATGCTTTAGTGCTGAAATGATAAACACACGAAGTATATAAAATCTAAAAAGCCCAATGACTAGTCAGGAGTAAGACAATTTCAGTTCTTTTCATTAAAAGTTCTTTTAGTGAGTTGTAAGATAATTTTTACTTTGGAATTTTACAACACACATGGCCTGCACTTCTAAGGGTTAGGTTCAACATTATATTGTTAAGTCTGGTAGCAACCTTGAGTCCTGATGAATCATACCTATCTAATTCACTATTATCCCATATTTATCTTAAAAAAAAAGAAGAAGAAGTGAATTTAGTCAGGTACATCGAAAAGGGCTACCTATTGTCAAAGGTCAGCGGGCTTGTATGAGAAACCCGAGCATAGGTCCGTAGGGGAGTCTTGATGCCCAACACCTTATGCCATCTGGTGTGGGAGTGTTGACTGAATGCTCGCTACACGGAGGAATCATTACAAAAGTAAAAGTGCATAATTTATTTATAAATACAAAAAAATTATAAAAAAAAGAGAAAATAATATTGACCTTGAAAAAGATGATAGTGTGAAAGCCGTCATTGTAAAAAAATTCGAGTAAACTAGAATACTACAGATAAAGCCCATGAGGTATTAAAGTAAACATCCACAACTCTCGAAATCTTACAAGATAGGATGATTTTGAATCAGTAATTAGGTCTTATCTGACCAATTCTTGGAAACCACTAGCTTTAGCAGTATTTTGGAAAATCTAAAGCCTTAGCTTGTGTATGGTCCAGATTTCACCAAGAACCTAAGTATAAAAAGTCTTACAACTCCCTAACGGAAACTTAATGACCTCAACTTGAATTGCATCTTGACCTAGGATTTGGACTGACTTAGTGATTAAAACTTTGTGTGCTTTTGAAATTTTTAGCACTTATGCATTTGAAATTAGATTTTATAAAACAGTAAAATAAATTCCTTAGGTAGCGACAGCAGTTTGTGGGTATCTAAGCCGGAAACCCTCACGAGACAAAACTCGTCCACTAGGGCCACCTAGGGGTTTAAAGCCTTATTGCATACGGTAAATGCAATCGCGATTCCTGCGAAAGTGAGTTAGTTTTTATTTTGCTCGAGGACTAGCAAAATGTAGGTTGGGGGGTGTGATAAGTGCTAAATAATGCATAAAGTAATATCTTATTCATAGCACTTATCATTATTTTAATTCACATATTTTGTAAATTCAATTAAAAAAATGTGTTACCTTCATCATTGCATTTTAATAAATTATTAAAAGTGATTCGAGTTTTACTTATTTATTTACTTATTGAGCTTAATGTATGCATGTCAAGTCAAGCTTAATTAGGTAAAGCCTAAACTGACACTGCATCATTTCACAATTTTACATCCTCCAGAGTCGACTCCAAGAACTCTTCTCCAAAACCCAGTGCTTCCCATTAATTCCTGACTCTTCACAAGTTCACCTAAATTTCTTCCCACTCGTTCCAACTCTTTTTTCACATGATCCAATTTTAATCTCAAAAACAATAAAATCCCTTCAATTATTTGTTTCTCAGATCTCAAAGCATACCATCTTAGTTGCACGGATCCCAAAGCCTCATCCCATCTTAGCCATTCATCTTGCATCACTCAATTCCACGCTTCTCAAACCCATTGTTTTTCTCATGCATTGGAACAAAGTACAGATCATTCCCATCCACGTTGATTCTCCCACTTCTAGCACCCATGGATAAAGATCAGCTCCCCTGTTCCATGTCACCTCCCAACTAACCTTGAGTGATTTCCTTATCCAAACTTCATCCCCTCCGAGTGAAACAGCGTGATCTTATCTCCCGGAGTTTCCCAGCATCTAAGCCTATCTCGTCCACTTCCTCCATGCTTCGATCATCCAAGATCTTCATTTCTTCCCAACCAAAACCAAATCGGAACAGAGTATCCAGCCATCTTCCATTTCCCTCTTTCGGGATTAATCTCTTCCGAATCTATCCCAACACCTTCCCAACTCCAATAAGCTCATTCATCCCGACTGCATCCATAACCGGCCATTGCATCCAATCTTTCGTTATCCACGGATAAGCTTCAAACTCTAACAATCTGAGCATTCCATCATCATCCGAGATCCTTCCAAATAGCTTCATTTCGAACGCCCACGGATAAGTCCAGCTCGCTCCCAACCATTCCATGAGATCTTCCCCAACGTCAGGGTTACATCTCTCTTCCGCGTCCAAAGATTTCTTTCCAGCCGAATCAAGCCTGTTAGATGTATGCCATAGAAGCCAATTTTGGCTGACACATTATTAATTCTAGGACATAATTTGTACTTGACTTTATTATTATTGAATAAATGAAAGGCATCTTTTTCATTCATATTATTATTGTGTCTATGAATCGTCCAAGGAATTAATAAGATGATGATGCATATTCTCAAGAGTTGAGAATTTGAGCCATGTATCATTAGTGATTAATTTCTGAACGCTCCTGATCGATGGATCATCGCGAGGACGGTGATCGATCCGATGAGATCAGTGCACAGATTACTTTCCTTATGGATGGACGAGACTCGAGTCCACAGTGTGGCGACACTGAAGTGATAGTGCAGGTTCTTGTTAGAGAACAAGGGTACTGAGCGTGACCAAGACAAGAAGTCACTTGGATGTCTATCCACTCGTCAGTGACTTGCTTGATGTTGCAGTAGTGTGACTGGTCCTTTGACCTGCGGTGCTTCGGCTACTCACAGTGAGATTATTGTAGTTTGACTGCACACATATATGGTCTCTAGCCATATGGGTCCATGCAGTGTAGATTGGCTGCAGTAAGTTCACTGTAGGAGTAGGGTATGCACCTATAAGAAATCTATCGACCTTGATAGATAAGGAGAGATCCTATGTGATTTATAAGACTGAGTTCGTAAGACCTCGGCCGGGGCAGTATGCACAGTGGAGAAAGAGTTTTCCACTCTCGAACTTAAGTCGAATAAATCTTCACATATGACAGACGATGGGGTTTGACGAGTTGTCCATGACCTCCGTCCCACAGGGATCCACGATAGTAGGACTGTATCACATGATAACTGCACCTAGAGGTTCATCATTCTATTCTACTGGGTAGCCACTACATGCTACTAGGTGTCACTGGTGGATGGTGGGACTCACAGGGATTATCTCGATGATCGATAAACCCTAATGAGTAGAGTTGGAATCGTTCCAATCCATTGAAAGGAGTTTTCAATGATATTGTGATAGAGATCACAATATATCTCACTACCAGTCAGAATAGAACCTATGGGGTCACACACACTAGAAATATTGACCGATCCGATGGTTGAAAAAGTGATTATGAATCACGAGTAATCAATTCGATTGATAAGAAGTTGAAGAAGGAATGGAAATTAATTAATTGGACTTAAAACAAGAGTCCTACTTCGAGTAGGATTCCTAGAGTCCTAATTGGATTAGGACTGGGAATCCTAGTTGGAGTAGGACTGGGATTCCTACTTGGAATAGGATTCCTACAATCCTAATGAGATTAGGAGTTTTGAAATAAAATCGGATTCCTACTTGGAGTAGGATTCCTAGAGTCCTAATCGGATTAGGATTTCGGATTCAAATAGAGTCCTAATTGGATTAGGACTAAAATTAAATATATCCTAATTTGGATTAGGATTTCTTAAGTCACAATTAATTATTAATCTAATGAATCAATAAGACTTCTAATTGGATTAGGATTGAAGAGTTCAATTGAGTCAAAATTGATTTAAGTTCTAATTGGATTAGGACTTACCTAGATTGGATCCAATTTGGTTCACCCTTGGGCTAAGCCTAATTGGATTAGGGCTTGCTACATTAGGGCATCCAAAACCTTACCTAATAAGGATTAGGGCAACACATGTAGAGGGGCTCACGCCCTTCCCTTTCCCTCTCCTTGATGCGGCATGAAGAGAGGGGCCGGCGCCCCCTCTTTGGCAGGTTGTCATGGAGCTCCTAAACATTAGGAGCTCCACTCCCTTTAAAAAGGGGTAAGGGGTGGCTGACCTAGGGTATAAAAGAAGTCTTTGCAAGGGAGCTAGCACCCCGGAAAGACAAGAAAGCTTTGATCGGTCCTCTGCTTCGTGTGGATACCCGTAGAGGCCGGACATTTGAACGGCTTCAAACGAACCTTTATCCTAAAACCACGAACTTCAGTTTGCGGTGATCATCTACCCGCATAAGGTGAAGATCTGATCTTCTAATTAGATTAAAAGTTTTTAATCCTTACCCATCTACGAACGGTTCATGAAACAACGTTCATGAGATGAACGTCGATCCCGCACATGCCGATCCGCTGCTATCTGAATTTTTTTGAAATATCAGCGGCATGGGCGGGTTCCCAACAGTGGTATCAGAGCCTAGGCATCGTAGATTAAGGTAAGAATTAATTATCTAAAGGCTTATTAGATCTGAAAATTGAATGATCATGCATGCTGAAAATTTCTGCATGCAGATTTTTCAGGGGTGCTGATTTTTGCATGCTGATTTTTATGTGATAAGATGATGATTCTAATTGCATTGTTAATGAGATTACAAAGTTTAGAATCATGATTAGCATGATCAGCAACCTATGTCATGATATAATCAGTTAGTTTTCAGATCTGAAAATTATAATTGTTGCATATGGTGATGATCATAGGATTCAAACCCTTTTGGTATCAAATGTAATGACCTGCGATGTGATCTGTAATGTCATGTAATTTTTCAGATGCTTGCATGCATCTTATTTGATGTTTTGAGAGGCCTGCGTGCCTCCTAAAAGGGAGATGTAATTTATTTTTATTTTATATCTGGTTATATTTCTGTGATGTGATGTACGTCAACGATCAAGTCAAAGATGATGCATGAGATGAGCAGGGGTCTAAGCGGTTGATGGCGATTGGATCAAGAGTTGGTCAAGGATCGAATCAAGGAGGCTTGGAACCAATTCAAGAGTTGAAGACCAGTTGATCGATTGACGTGCATGTGCTTGTAATACGACCTAACTAGAATCCATGATCATCACCTATTTAAAGTTTAGCTTTAATTATTGCTGCGATTATAACTGCCTGCAATGTGCCGTTTGCATGTGATGTGAATGAGAGTCGGGTAGATAGGTTTACATGTGATGTAGCAAACCCAATTGAGACCTAAATTAAAACCTCCTCAATCAAGTCGAGAGTGAACCGACATGAGCAAGTCATATTAGTTAATTGATCTAATTGGTGTCTAGGAAAGCATGAAAGGTGGTTACTTAATTAGGACCTTACTCTCTGAGTAAGGGGAGCCTCCCACCTGCTTACCTGGCCAATTGTTCGATTACCTCTTATGAAGAGCTCGAGTTGCAAACACTAAGACCTGATTAACCAATATTAAGTCAATAGGTCTTCCACTGTAGTAGAGTTGCTAAGGTCTTTCTGATGTTGATTTGTCTCGGCTGGACACAGTGGGCAAGTTGCATCGGGGGGCTGGACCTCTCTATAGACATGAGATGTTGTAGGGTAAAGGTGGGGTTGGGCACCAATAACTGTTAGGTGAGGACCCAATGATGACTTTATTCCTACGGTTATACGGTAGGTCTGACTTAACTAAGAAATGGGACCAATAACTGTTAGGTGAGGTCTTCATGGCTTAGAGACCGAGTTGCACTGCAACATGCTTGAGTAGCATTGTACAAGAGTTGTACACTCATCCATCTATGTATCACCAATAACTGTTAGGTGAGGTGCCATGTAGATCGGTGGGACCGCAGTACCCACTAGAAATCCTAGTCGTGTAGAATTTCCGTTTTCCTACCAGGGGAGTGTGAGGAATTCGAGAAAATAGTGGGAGTTACATTTGTTCTAAAAGTCCTTAGAACAGATTAAGGATCAAGTACAAAAGTCTAACTAGAATCTTTACTCTCTGCAGATCATAATGTCAGCTTCAAACCCTTTGACCCGTATTCTTGAGACCAACCGATTGACCGGAACCAATTACAAGGACTGGCTTAGAAACCTCAAAATTGTTTTGGACTGTGAGAAAATAGGCCACATACTCGATTCAGATAGCCCCACACTACCAACACGTCCTACTGATGTTCAGCATCAGATGCATCAAAAGTGGATGGATGATGACATTAGAGTTAAATGCTATATGATGGCATCCATGTCAAATGAACTCCAATGCCAGCATGAGAATCTCAAGACTGCTAGGGACATACTAGCACACCTGCAAGAGTTGTATGGTGAGCAGAGTCGCACAGCTCGTTTTGAAGTGTCCAAGAGGCTCTTCAAGACAAAGATGCGCGAAGGGCAGTCTGTCCATGATCACGGTCTGACTATGATCAAGGACCTAGAGGAGCTTAAAAAGCTCGGAATGAACATGCACAAGGAATTACAAGTGGATTTGATCCTACAGTCACTTTCTGATTCATTTGGTCAGTTTATAGTAAACTACCACATGAATAAAATTGAATGCACTAAGACTGAACTGATAAACATGTTGGTAACTGCTGAGGGAGCCTTGAAAGGTTCAAGGGGCAATGTCCTTGCTGCTGAGTTGACTTCTGGTTCCAAGAGAAAGTCTACTTGGAAGAAAAAGAAGCCTGCTAAGAAGCACAAGAAAGACAAGAAGCCAAAGAAGGAAGTTCAAAAGAAAAAGGCTAACGACAAAGGAAAATATTTCCACTGCAATGTCGACGGCCACTGGAAGAGAAACTGTCCTTCATACCTCGAGAGCCTGAAGAATAAGAAAGGTGACACACCTTCATAAGGTATAGACTTGCTCATAATTGAAACTAATCTAACGGTTTCTTCTACTTCTAGTTGGGTTATAGATTCTGGTTCTAGTGCTCATTTGAGCACTACCATGTAGGGTCTAAAGGAAAGTAGAAGGCTGACAGAAGGTACAGTAACCCTTCGGGTTGGCAACGGGGCAAAAGTTGCTGCTGTGGCTGTGGGCACCTACCATCTGCGACTACCGTCTGGTTTTAGTTTATTACTTAGAGACTGTTATTATGTACCTGTTGCAAGCAGAAATTTGATTTCTGTTTCATGTCTAGCACAGGAAGGTCATGTCTTTACATTTGACAAAGACTAATATTCTATTTATTTGAGAAATAAAATAGTTGCACATGGTTTTATGATTGACAGTCTCTATCATTTATATATGGATGTATCTGTGAATGTTACCGAGCAAGAAGTGAGTGCCAAAGGATCCAAAAGATCCAGAGATGAGATAAACCAAAAATATTTGTGGCACCTCAGACTTGGCCATATTGGAGAGGACAGGATGAACAAAATAGATAAAGATGGGCTTCTCGGCTCATTGACTTCCGAGTCATATCCAGTTTGCGAGTCCTGTCTTCAAGGAAAAATGGCTAGATTGCCCTTTGTAGGACAAGGGGAGAGGACCACTGAAATACTTACCCTAGTACATACAGATGTATGTGGCCCATTCGATGTGCTAGCCAGGGGATGTTATTCGTACTTCATTACCTTTACCGATGATTATTCACGGTATGGGTATGTGTATCTTATGAGATACAAGTCCGAATCTTTTGAAAAGTTCAAAGAGTTCAAGAATGAAGTAGAAAAACAAACTGAAAAACCTCTTAAGGCCCTTCGATCAGATCGAGGAGGAGAATACCTTAGTGGAGAATTTCGGGAGTATCTCAAGGACAATGGCATAGTCTCACAATGGACTCCTCCGGGTAAACCTCAACTCAACGGGGTGTCAGAGAGGAGGAATCGGACCCTATTGGATATGGTCAGGTCCATGATGAGCTTCACTGATTTACCTATGTTTCTTTGGGGAGATGCCTTACTTACCGCAGTATATCTACTGAATAGAGTTCCCTCTAAATCCGTTCCTACCACACCGTATGAGATATGGCATGGTAAGAAACCAAGTCTTGGTCATCTCAAGATTTGGGGATGTCCGGCCCACGTCAAGAAACTACAGGCGGACAAACTAGAGGCTAGGACCATAAGTGCTCGTTTTATAGGATATCCTAAAGAGTCATTAGGATACAATTTTTACATCTCAGAGGATCACAATGTGTTTGTGAGCCGTCATGCCATCTTCTTGGAAAATCAGTTTATCCATAACAGAGGCAGTGGGAGGAAAATTGAGCTTGAAGAGAAAGTCTCTGAAAAGCAACGAGTCATGGATCCTATCGAACCTATTCATACAGAGCCAGTACACGATGTCCCTCGACCACCTCATAGATCTAGTAGGGTCTCCCATCCTCCCGATAGATACTTAGGTATACTAGAAGAGGATACCGAGGAAATGTTCCTAGTGGGAGATAGGGATCATACACAAGATCCCAAAACCTACAACGAGGCGATATCTGATATCGATTCCAAGAAATGGCTGGAAGCCATGAAGTCAGAGTTAGACTCCATGCATTCCAACCAAGTCTGGACCTTAGTAGACCCACCAGAAGGTATTGTACCTATTGGATGTAAATGGATCTACAAAAGGAAAATAGGTTCGGATGGAGAGGTAGAGACCTATAAGGCAAGGCTTGTGGCGAAAGGGTATAGTCAGCGCGAAGGCATTGACTATCAGGAGACCTTTTCACCTGTAGCCATGCTAAAATCCATCCGAACATTGCTTGCCATTGCAGCATTTTATGATTATAAAATCTGGCAGATGGATGTGAAAACTGCTTTTCTGAATGGATATCTTGATGAAGATATCTATATGGAACATGTTGACCCCCTAATGGATTTTGATGAATACAAAACACTAGAGTAAAATTCCATTATATCTTAACAATTCAATTGAGAAATTCATGTGTTTTACTTAGAATATTGTTAAGAAATGTCTAGGCAAGTTTCCATAATTTTTATGAATTTATTGAAGAATATTTTGAGCTAAAGAAAAAGTTCAGGGACAGCCGAGACGTCTCCTGATAGTTTCAGAGACGTCTCTGGCACAAACAGGAAGAACTGGCACACTTGGAGACGTCCCCGACACCTGCCGAGTCGTCCCCGCGTTAGCGGAGTCGACTCTCTCAGTAGCGGAGTCGACTCTCTCAGTGGCGGCAGAAAGACGTTTTTCAAGGGATATGCGCGAGACGTCCCCGCTGCACGCGGAGTCGTCCCCGCAAGCAAAAAGGAGACTTCCCGAGTCGTCCCCAAGATGGCGGAGACGGCTCTCTCAGGGTTTTCCAGAGAATGGTTTCTGCGGTGATAAGGAAGCGGAGTCGATCCTGAGATAGCGGAGACGTCCCCATGCATAAAGTGCAGACAAGCCGAGACGTCCCCTGAAAGAGCGGAGTCGACTCTCTCAGGAAATTCCAGAGGACATATTTTTCAAAGATAAAGAAGCGGAGTCGTCCCCAAACAAGCGGAGTCGTCCCCACTCAAAAAGTGCAGACAAGCCGAGACGTCCCCGTAAAGTGCCGAGTCGACCCCAGATAAAGTAAAAAGTAAAAATCCTGTAGGCGAGACGTCTCTCGCTGTAGCAGAGACGTCCCCGGAGCGCCTGGGACGCGACTGACAGCTTTTCAGATTTGGTTTGAATTTCAAATCCTTCTCTTTTTGTTTCTAACGGCTATATTTGCTTTTTGGGCTATAAAAGGGACCTCTTAAGTGGTTCTCAAAAAACTCTTCACCAACCCAAAAGCAAAATCATTCAAGAGAGAAAAGTTCAAGAGAGTGAGAGCATTAAAGTGTAGAAATCAAGTGCATTCAAGGTTCTCTTGTGATTTCAAGCTCAACCGCTCTCGTGTGCTCGGGATTCAAAGCTCACACTCGATCCTACGCACTCCACATCGGAAGAATCAACATCTCCCACGCTTCCAACGGCAAAAAGATTCTTCCGGGTTAAATTGTTCATAATTGATATATTTGCTTTTTAGAGCTTTTATTCTCTTTTGTAAACTCTTTGATTGTAGTGCTTGTTCAAGTCAAGGGACTTGGAACAAGGGAAAGGCGTCCCAAGCCTAAGAGAAATTGGGGGTTTAGGGTTTGTTGTGAGCCCGGTGTAAAACAACGAGTTGGGTAGTAAACTTGCAAAACTACCGTACTGTAAGCTTGGATTATAGTGGAAATACCCAAAGGCGCTTTGGGGAGTGGATGTAGGAGCGGTGGAAGCTCCGAACCACTATAAAACCGTGTGTTTGTGATTGTCTCTTCTCATCCCACTATCATTACCTTATTTCATATATTTGTGTGTTTTAATTTTAATTAGCCGAAGAGTTTTAAAACACCCAATTCACTCCCCTCTTGGGTGACCATCTCTGGGCAACAAGTGGTATCAGAGCAGGTGCTCTGTGTATTTCTTGAAAGACCTAACCGTCTTAGCCAAAGATCTAGATGGGAACACCCTTTAACAATGTTCCTGCCGAGGGGCAAGCAACCAATAGACCTCCACTCTTCAATGGGACAAATTATACCTATTGGAAGACTAGAATGAAAATCTTCATTCAAGCACAAGACTATGCCTTGTGGAGGGTTATAGTCAAGGGACCACAAGAACCATCACATGTGGTTAATGGCATTCGAGTTCCCAAACCTGAGGAGGATTGGGATGAGAATGATGATAGGATGGCTCAACTCAATTCTAGAGCCATGAACTCACTATTTTGTTCTTTAGATGTAAATGAGTTCAATAGAGTCTCTATATGTAGTTCCGCCAAGGAAATATGGGATAGGCTTGAAGTTACCCATGAGGGTACAAATCAAGTCAAAGAGTCCAAAGTGAACATTCTAGTTCACAAATATGAATTGTTTAAGATGGAACCTAATGAAACCATCACATGCATGTTAACTCGCTTTACCGATATAATTAATGGTCTAAAGAGTTTGGGTAAATCTTATACTAACTCGGAACTTGTGAGTAAAATTCTCAGGTCTTTGCCGAAAGCATGGGAAGCAAAGGTCACGGCGATCGTAGAAGCCAAAGACCTCAACACTTTGGGATTAGAACAACTACTGGGCTCATTGATGACGCATGAGCTCACAATGAAGCAACATGAAGAAGAGTTGCCGAAGAAAAGGACAATCGCACTCAAAGCTACTTCAAGTGTGTGTGAAGAAGAGAGTAGTGAGAGTGAAGAAGAAAGCCAAGATGAGGACTTGGGCTTGATAGTAAGAAAATTTAAGAAATTCATGAGAAGAAAGAAACCTTTCCCAAGAAAGAAATTTGGAGGGAGAAATGATTGGTAAAAAGAAAAGGAAAAAGAAAGAGACCCAATCATATGCTATGATTGCAAGAGACCGGGACACGTTCGTTCCAAATGCCCTCAACAAAAGAAGTATTTTGGAAAGGAGAAGAAGAAGGCATTAAAGGCAACATGGGATGATAGTGACACATCATCCTCCGAGGAAGAAAAGGAAGAGACCGCCAATTTGTGCTTCATGGCGTTTGAAGACGATGAGGTATGTCAAAACCCAACTATAAATTTTACTTTAGAAGAATTATATGAGGCTTTTCAAGAACTTATGGGTGATTGTGGTATGTTAGGAGCAAAGAATAAAGAATTAAAAGCCTCTAATCAAAAACTAAAGGAAGATATTGAAAATCTATTAAATAAAAAGGAGAGCATTAAAAATATTAACACTATTGACCTAGAAATCAAAAACTCAAAACTTAACATTGAAAATGAAAAGGCAAATACACTAATTAAGGAATTAAATCTACAAGTAAAATCCCTATTCGATAATAATACCTCACTTGCACAAAATGTTGAATCTCTTAAAAAAGATAAGGAAGAACTAGTTAAAGAAAATTTGAATCTCAAGAATGAGGTACATAAGTACAAACCAATTGTTGAAAAATTCACACAAAGCTCTGAAAAATTAAATCTCATTCTTTCAAATCAAAGAGCTGTTTTCAATAAAGCCGGATTAGGATATAAAACTAATAAACAACAGAAGTATCTAAAGAATTTCTTTGTAAAAGCAAAAGATGTAAAAACTGAAAAACCTACATGCTTTCATTGTGGAAAGAATGGACATAAAGCCTACTCTTGTATTCAAAGAAAAATCCAAACTAACAAGAGTACATTTGTGAAAGCCAAAAACATAACTAAAGTATGGGTGCCTAAGGGAACCAACCACACTAACCACGAAGGACTCAAGAAAACTTGGGTACCTAAGAGCTTCACATGATCATTTTGCAGGTATGCCTTGCAGCCGGAAATAAAAAGAGAATGTGGTATCTTGATAGCGGTTGCTCAAGGCATATGACCGTTGACAAGAGTCTCCTCGTCACCTTGGAATCAAAAGAAGGAGGATTAGTCACATTTGGAGACAATGCTAAAGGACGAATTATTGGTGTTGGTAAAATCTCCATATCACCCTCCTCATTTATTGATAATGTATTGTTAGTTAATGGACTAAAACATAATTTATTAAGTATAAGTCAATTTTGTGACAAGGGCTTTAAAGTGTCATTTGAATCGTCACTATGCATAATTAGTAGTCCAATTGATAATGAGATCATACTCACAGGACATAGGCATGGAAATGTTTACATGGTAGATCTTGATGATCTCACCATGAAGGATGGCCAATGTCTTGTAGCCATGAATCCCAAGGTCAATGAGACTAGTTGGTTATGGCATCGTAGGTTAGGGCATGCTAGCATGGATTTAATCTCTAAATTAATTACAAAGGATCTAGTCAAAGGGCTACCAAAAATAGACTTTGAAAAGAATAAAATTTGTGCTGCATGTCAATTAGGGAAACAAACAAGAAGTTCCTTTAAGTCTAAGAACATAGTTTCAACATCAAAACCCTTAGAACTAATTCACATGGATTTGTTTGGACCCACTAGAACTGCTAGTCTAGGGGGTAAGAAATTTGGTCTTGTAATTGTTGATGATTTTTCACGTTTTACATGGGTTTTTCTTGCACATAAAGATGAGTCCTTTCCCGCTTTTATTAAGTTTCATAATAGAGTTTCGAATGAACTCAATCTTAAACTAAAAGCAATTAGGAGTGATCATGGTACCGAGTTTGAAAATCAGTATTTTGAAAAATTTTGTGAAGAAAATGGTATCAATCACAACTTCTCGGCACCTAGGACACCTCAACAAAACGGGGTGGTAGAAAGGAAGAATCGCACACTAGCAGATATGGCTCGTACCATGTTGTGCGAATCGGATCTACCAAAGTATTTTTGGGCTGAAGCAATAAATACCTCATGTTATATTTTAAATCGTGCTTTAGTTAGATCCATCTTAAAGAAAACACCTTATGAGTTGATAAAAAGTAAGAAACCAAATATAAGTTATTTTCATGTTTTCATTTGTCGATGCTTTATTTTAAACAATGGAAAGGACAATCTCAGTAAATTTAGTGCTAAATCAGATGAGGGGATCTTCTTAGGTTATTCCTCATCTAGTAGAGCATACAGGGTCTTCAACAAGAGAACTCTCGTTGTTGAAGAATCTATTCACGTTGTTTTTGATGAAACTAATGGAGATTCTTCTAGAAAAGAAGAAGATGGTGATGCAGGTATACTTGAAGACCGAATGAAGGAATTCTCCATACAAGACAAACAACATGAGGATGAGGTCAAGGAAGATACAAATCAGCAAGATGAAGAAGGTCAACCTCCATCAAAAAATCAAGATCTTCCTAAAGAATGGAGGTATGCACATGGTCATCCAAAGGATCTAATCCTTGGTGATCCTTCACAAGGTATAAGAACTAGATCCCCTTTAAGAAACACTAGTAATTATCTTGCTTTCGTTTCACAAATAGAGCCTAAATCACTAGAAGAAGCTGAAAAAGATGATAATTGGATGAATGCTATGCAAGAGGAATTAAACCAATTTGAAAGAAATGAAGTTTGGACTCTAATAAAAAGACCCCCTAATGTTTCAATTATAGGCACCAAGTGGGTGTATAGAAATAAACTAGATGAAGATGGAATAGTATTAAGAAACAAAGCTAGGCTAGTGGCCAAAGGATATGATCAGGAGGAAGGAATAGATTTTGATGAAACTTTTGCTCCTGTTGCTAGATTAGAGGCTATTAGACTGCTTTTAGCATATGCATGCTTCATGGATTTTAAACTCTATCAAATGGATGTAAAAAGTGCATTCTTAAATGGCTATATAATGGAGAAAGTTTATGTAGGACAACCTCCAGATTTTGAAAATCACTTACATCCAGATTATGTGTATAAATTGCATAAAGCATTGTATGGACTTAAGCAAGCTCCTAGGGCATGGTATGAAAGATTAAGTAATTTTCTAATTGAGAACAAATTTAAGAGAGGAAATGTGGACAAAACCCTCTTTATTAAAAGAAAAAAAATGACTTATTGCTTGTACAAATTTATGTGGATGATATAATTTTTGGTGCTACTAATGATAGTCTTTGTCAAGAATTTGCCAAGCTTATGCAGGGAGAATTTGAAATGAGCATGATGGGTGAGCTCAACTTCTTCCTTGGGCTGCAAATAATACAATCAGAGGAAGGCATCTTCATCAGTCAGTCCAAGTATATCAAAGAAATGTTGGAGAAATTCAAGATGAAGGATGCAAAAGAAATCAGCACACCCATGGGCTCAAGTTGCAAGCTTGACAAAGATGAAAAAGGTAAAAGTATAGACTGCAAATTGTACAGAGGTATGATAGGCTCTTTACTTTACCTTACTGCTAGTAGACCAGATATATTATTCAGTGTTTGTATGTGTGCTAGATACCAAGCATGTCCTAAGGAATCACACTTGCAAGCTGTTAAAAGAATTTTTAGATATCTAGTAGGGACATCTAATGTAGGCTTATGGTACTCTAAACAATCTGATATAAACTTAATTGCATATTCCGATGCTGATTTTGCCGGGTGCAAACTCGACAGAAAAAGCACAAGTGGCACATGTCAATTCTTGGGTGCCAACTGGTTTCTTGGTTTAGCAAGAAACAAAATTCAGTTGCCTTGTCCACAGCTGAAGCTGAGTACATTGCAGCCGGAAGCTGTTGTGCCCAAGTTCTTTGGATTAAGCAACAACTTGAAGACTTCGGTATTAAAATGGACAATATACCAATTAAGTGTGATAATACAAGTGCAATCAACTTAACAAAAAATCCTGTCCAACACTCTAAGTCAAAGCATATAGAGATTAGGCATCATTTTATTAGGGATCATGTGCTGAAAAATGATGTGGTGATTGAATATGTATGTACTGAAAATCAATTAGCTGATATCTTTACAAAGCCCCTTTGTAAAGATAGATTCAATTTCTTAAGGAATGCTTTGAGCTTGTATGATCCTAGCAAATGAATTGAACTTGTATTGCATTGCTTTGCTACTCGAACTAGTAATCCACCTCAAGGCAAACATAAGTGAAAACATAAATTCATCTAAGCTAAATGACGAACTGTTTGACTTTCCGGAGGATGGTTACCCTCCCTTGGACTCTTCATAGAGATATTTTCAGAGCCTATATCATGGGTATTCGAAATTTGGTCAAATATTCCTCATTTCAACATTAATAAGTTAAAAATCATTATCAAATCATTATAAGATGTAATATTAAGGGGGAGGATCACAAACAAATTCACTCTGTGTTTATCAAAAGAAATCATGATTGATTAGGGTGATTAAACAAAAATTTTGGAAATGCAGTCTGAAATTTTTTTTTGTGCCGGAGACGTCTCTGGCAAGTCGCCGAGACGTCCCCCCAGGGGGAGACGTCTCGCCTTAGTCGCGGAGACGTCTCGGGGACCGAATGAGGACTTTTTAAATAGGTCGAAATCGCTCGAGCCGACTCGAGCTTTCTCCCTCATTCCCGACCAAAACGGAAAGCCCTAGCCTCCATTTGCTCTCAACCTCAAAACCTAGCTTCCATTTGCCCTAAATCGCAAACCCTAGCATCCATGGCACCAAAGAAAGCTAGGACAACCCGTGGGAGGCGACCTAGAGTAGCGGGCGACGGTGAGGAACGGCGGGAAGAACCCTCCGCGCCTTCTCCTCCGGTTGCTCCGCCAACCACGACGATTTCCTGTGCAAATCGCACAGTCACGACTGGTAGGTACATCGATTTTTCCTTTCTAGATCATGAGGGGTTCTCTATTGGAGAGAGACTCCGAGCCCAAGGGTGGGAGCACCATTGCACCCTCAAAACCTCGACCTACCCCGGCCTTGTTAGAGAAATGTTTAGTGATATGGCCTTAGGGGACTTAGGGTACACTGCATATGTCCGAGGGACATTGGTAGAAATTAATGAGGATGTCCTATCCACTGTCCTACAAATTCCTAAGGACGGTGAGGCACCGACCTCACATCCCCAAAGGGAAATAGCCCTAAACTTGATTCTAGGAAGAGAGGACTGCGGCCCTCTTGATGTTGTCTACTTCCCAGGACCTAAATGCAGAAATGAGACTTCTTTTAAGCATTGTCAATCGGGTCCTATTCCCTAAAACCGGTCGCTTCGATTTTGTTTCGGAGCGAGATTTAGTTATAATGCACCATATCCTACAAGGGATCCCCCTAAACCTCCCTAGACTCATGCTAAATTACATTGCCCAATGTCATAGGTATTCTAGGTTTAGTATACCCTATGGCATGATCTTTACCTTAATATTTAAACACTTCAAGGTTCCCATACCACCAAATGAACCTGCAAAGGCCCTAAGAAACACCGACTATTACAATGAGGGCTCAATGAGAAGAATGGAATTTCACAAGATAGATGGGTCGTGGGTCAAGGTTCCAAAAAGAAAAGCACAAACCATAGAGCCTGAAATCCCACATCATGAGTCTGACCATCACTCTCCTCCACCTAGCCACATGGACATCCCTGATATTCCCTCCAGCTCAGCTGGACCTTCCACATCCATGCCACCACCTCCTCCAGTCAGTGGGACCTCCTTCCTATCAGAGGAGCAGATGCACACCTTAGCATCTGTCATTTGTCAGCAGATGAGGGAGGAGATGAGATCCATGATGACTGCGGAGCTGGCCCCCATCAGACAAGAGCTGAAAGATATTAAAGCTCAAATTGAAGCCCAAGAGCAACAAATAATTGGGGTGGGTGCCACCGAAACCTGCAGATCATTAGAGCTCAAGGACAGCTTGAAGGCCATTTCCAAGAGCCTCAAAGAATTGACAAAGCCAGATGGCAATGTGGGCACCTTAGTTGCCCAACTTAGAGGCAGAATTGAGATGGCAACCTTAGAGTTTGAAGCACTTGTGGCAGGTTTCCACAAGTCACAGGGAGATCACTTTAAGACCCTCATGGATTCTATCAATGGTTTCATAGATGCAGCCTGTAAGGCTTATGCACAAAGTACAACTGGTAGGCACCATGAGGAACGACGCCGATGATGGATATCCAGTAGGATCTTCTTTTTGTAAATCCTAGGCCATTTTGAAACACTTTTGTATTAGAAATCAATACTTGTAATGATTTCTTCTTTTTGACTATGTAATGACTTCAAAATCTCACAATGATACATGAATACAATCCCTTTTTGAAAAATGTGTGTACATTGCCATTTCTGTGGATGTGTTTCTGTGAATATGAATGTGCCTCTTGATGTGTCATAAGAATCTCAAAACATACATTAAGTATTTAAATTTGGCACAACTTATCAAAGCATATGAAACAGGGGGAGCACAACCTGAATATCAAAGGGGGAGTAAAATGAATGCTGAATTCTACTATAAATTGAGTCTTAAGCACCTAAGGATAATTTGTCCCCTTCATTGTTGATGACAAAAAGGGGGAGTGGTGGTATCAATATTGTAAGGGATATGGTTATTGAAGAATATTGATTTTTAAGATAATTGCCCTTCTGGAAAAGAAAGGGGGAGTCAAAAAGAATCTAGCTTTCAATTATCTTCAGCATCAATATTTCATTCTAACTTGATTCAAATTCAGTTCATATGATAAAATCATTTAAGAACTATAAAGATCAATTCCATGCACAAGGAAATTTGAGTGATGCACATTGTATCTAGTTCAAATCAAAACATTATACTTGTATATCTGATCAATACTGTGTATATGTTTAAATTTCAAATTTTGCATATACTCAGTGTTTTGTCATCATCAAAAAGGGGGAGATTGTTGACCCCCTAATGGATTTTGATGAATACAAAACACTAGAGTAAAATTCCATTATATCTTAACAATTCAATTGAGAAATTCATATGTTTTACTTAGAATATTGTTAAGAAATGTCTAGGCAAGTTCCCATAATTTTTATGAATTTATTGAAGAATATTTTGAGCTAAAGAAAAAGTTCAGGGACAGCCGAGACGTCTCCTGATAGTTTCAGAGACGTCTCTGGCACAAACAGGAAGAACTGGCACACTTGGAGACGTCCCCGACACCTGCCGAGTCGTCCCCGCGTTAGCGGAGTCGACTCTCTCAGTAGCGGAGTCGACTCTCTCAGTGGCGGCAGAAAGACGTTTTTCAAGGGATATGCGCGAGACGTCCCCGCTGCACGCGGAGTCGTCCCCGCAAGCAAAAAGGAGACTTCCCGAGTCGTCCCCAAGATAGCGGAGACGGCTCTCTCAGGGTTTTCTAGAGAATGGTTTCTGCGGTGATAAGGAAGCGGAGTCGACCCTGAGATAGCGGAGACGTCCCCATGCATAAAGTGCAGACAAGCCGAGACGTCCCCTGAAAGAGCGGAGTCGACTCTCTCAGGGAATTCCAGAGGACATATTTTTCAAAGATAAAGAAGCGGAGTCGTCCCCAAACAAGCGGAGTCGTCCCCACTCAAAAAGTGCAGACAAGCCGAGACGTCCCCGTAAAGTGCCGAGTCGACCCCAGATAAAGTAAAAAGTAAAAATCCTGTAGGCGAGACGTCTCTCGCTGTAGCAGAGACGTCCCCGGAGCGCCTGGGACGCGACTGACAGCTTTTCAGGTTTGGTTTGAATTTCAAATCCTTCTCTTTTTGTTTCTAACGGCTATATTTACTTTTTGGGCTATAAAAGGGACCTCTTAAGTGGTTCTCAAAAAACTCTTCACCAACCCAAAAGCAAAATCATTCAAGAGAGAAAAGTTCAAGAGAGTGAGAGCATTAAAGTGTAGAAATCAAGTGCATTCAAGGTTCTCTTGTGATTTCAAGCTCAACCGCTCTCGTGCGCTCGGGATTCAAAGCTCACACTCGATCCTACGCACTCCACATCGGAAGAATCAACATCTCCCACGCTTCCAACGGGAAAAAGATTCTTCCGGGTTAAATTGTTCATAATTGATATATTTGCTTTTTAGAGCTTCTATTCTCTTTTGTAAACTCTTTGATTGTAGTGCTTGTTCAAGTCAAGGGACTTGGAACAAGGGAAAGGCGTCCCAAGCCTAAGAGAAATTGGGGGTTTGGGGTTTGTTGTGAGCCCGGTGTAAAACAACGAGTTGGGTAGTAAACTCGCAAAACTACCGTACTGTAATCTTGGATTATAGTGGAAATACCCAAAGGCGCTTTGGGGAGTGGATGTAGGAGCGGTGGAAGCTCCGAACCACTATAAAACCGTGTGTTTGTGATTGTCTCTTCTCATCCCACTATCATTACCTTATTTCATATATTTGTGTGTTTTAATTTTAATTAGCCGAAGAGTTTTAAAACACCCAATTCACCCCCCTCTTGGGTGACCATCTCTGGGCAACAGAACAGCCTCTGGGTTTCACTTCCAGTGATGGAGATCACAAGGTCTGCAAGCTGCAAAGGTCCATTTATGGACTAAAACAAACATCTCGGAGTTGGAACACTCGTTTCGATGACGCAATCAAAACGTTTGATTTCATCAAAAATGAAGAGGAACCGTATGTTTACAAAAAGGTTAGTGGGAGCGCTGTCGTTTTTCTCGTACTGTACATGGACGACATCCTCCTAATAGGGAATGATATTCCCATGCTAACCTCGGTCAAGGTCTGGTTGTCAAAAGAATTCTCCATGAAAGACCTTGAGGAAGCATCCTATTTTTTGGGAATAAAGGTCTATAGAGATAGATCTAAAAGGATGCTTGGCCTTTCACAGAAGATGTACATAGAGGAGGTGCTGAAGAGGTTCAGCATGAAAAACTCCAAGAGGGGTCTCTTACCCTTAAGACATGGAATTCATCTCTCCAAGAAGATGTGCCCCAACACATCTGAAAAGATTCAACGCATGAGCAAGATTCCCTATGCATCAGCAATAGGGAGCCTCATGTATGCCATGCTATGTACACGACCTGATATAGCTCTTGCTGTGAGTGTCACAAGCAGATATCAGTCGAATCCAGGTGAAGAACACTGGACAGCTGTGAAGAATATTCTTAAGTACTTGAGAAGAACTAAAGATTTATTCTTGATTTTTGGAGGATCATCAGAGTTAAAGGTAGAAGGGTACACAGATTCAGACTTCATGACTGATGTCGATGATAGGAAGTCAACATCTGGATATGTGTTCTTGTGCAATGGTGGTACGGTGAATTGGAAGAGTTCTAAACAATCGATCATTGCTGATTCTACTATGGAAGCTGAATACATCGCCGCCTCTGAAGCTGCTAAGAAAGGCTTCTGGTTCAAGAAATTCGTTGCAGAGTTGGATGTAATGTCATCAGATGCCATAACACTCTACTGCGATAATAATGGCGCCATAGCCCTTGCTAAGGAGCCAAGGTCTCATCAGAAGTCCAAGCATATAGAGCGGCGCTTCCATCTCATACGCGACTATATTGAGAAGAAATATGTCGAAGTGCAGAGAGTAGACTCCGCGGATAACGTGGCAGACCCGTTCACTAAACAGCTAAGTCAGCAAAAGACTGAAGCCCACCTTGAGAAGATGGGACTAAGATATATGACTGATTGGCTTTAGTGCAAGTGGGAGATTGTTAGATGTATGCCATAGAAGCCAATTTTGGCTGACACATTATTAATTCTAGGACATAATTTGTACTTGACTTTATTATTATTGAATAAATGAAAGGCATCTTTTTCATTCATATTATTATTGTGTCTATGAATCGTCCAAGAAATTAATAAGATGATGATGCATATTCTCAAGAGTTGAGAATTTGAGCCATGTATCATTAGTGATTAATTTCTGAACGCTCCTGATTGATGGATCATCGCGAGGACGGTGATCGATCCGATGAGATCAGTGCACAGATTACTTTCCTTATGGATGGACGAGACTCGAGTCCACAGTGTGGCGACACTGAAGTGATAGTGCAGGTGCTTGTTAGAGAACAAGGGTACTGAGCGTGACCAAGACAAGAAGTCACTTGGATGTCTATCCACTCGTCAGTGACTTGCTTGATGTTGCAGTAGTGTGACTGGTCCTTTGACCTGCGGTGCTTCAGCTACTCACAGTGAGGTTATTGTAGTTTGACTGCACACATACATGGTCTCTAGCCATATGGGTCCATGCAGTGTAGATTGGCTGCAGTAAGTTCACTGTAGGAGTAGGGTATGCACCTATAAGGAATCTATCGACCTTGATAGATAAGGAGAGATCCTATGTGATTTATAAGACTGAGTTCGTAAGACCTCGGCCGGGGCAATATGCACAGTGGAGAAAGAGTTTTCCACTCTCGAACTTAAGTCGAATAAATCTTCACATATGACAGACGATGGAGTTTGACGAGTTGTCCATGACTTCCGTCCCATAGGGATCCACGATAGTAGGACTGTATCACATGATAACTGCACCTAGAGGTTCATCATTCTATTCTACTGGGTAGCCACTACATGTTGCTAGGTGTCACTGGTGGATGGTGGGACTCATAGGGATTATCTCGAGGATCGATAAATCCTAATGAGTAGAGTTGGAATCGTTCCAATCCATTGAAAGGAGTTTTCAATGATATTGTGATAGAGATCACAATATATCTCACTACCAGTCAGAATAGAACCTATGGGGTCACACACACTAGAAGTATTGACCGATCCGATGGTTGAAAAAGTGATTATGAATCACGAGTAATCAATTCGATTGATAAGAAGTTGAAGAAGGAATGGGAATTAATTAATTGGACTTGAAACAAGAGTCCTACTTCGAGTAGGATTTCTAGAGTCCTAATTGGATTAGGACTGGGAATCCTAGTTGGAGTAGGACTGGGATTCCTACTTGGAATAGGATTCCTACAATCCTAATGAGATTAGGAGTTTTGAATTAAAATCGGATTCCTACTTGGAGTAGGATTCCTAGAGTCCTAATCGGATTAGGATTTCGGATTCAAATAGAGTCCTAATTGGATTAGGACTAAAATTAAATATATCCTAATTTGGATTAGGGTTTCTTAAGTCACAATTAATTATTAATCTAATGAATCAATAAGACTCCTAATTGGATTAGGATTGAAGAGTTCAATTGAGTCAAAATTGATTTAAGTTCTAATTGGATTAGGACTTACCTAGATTGGATCCAATTTGGTTCACCCTTGGGCTAAGCCTAATTGGATTAGGGCTTGACTACATTAGGGCATCCAAAACCTTACCTAATAAGGATTAGGGCAACACATGTAGAGGGGCTCACGCCCTTCCCTTTCCCTCTCCTTGATGCGGCATGAAGAGAGGGGCCGGCGCCCCCTCTTTGGCAGGTTGTCATGGAGCTCCTAAACGTTAGGAGCTCCACTCCCTTTAAAAAGAGAGCTCTCCTCCTAGCCGTCATGGGGTAAGGGGCGGCTGACCTAGGGTATAGAAGAAGTCCTCTTCCTCCTAGCCGTGAGCCCCCTCTCCTCCTCTTGGTTCAGCCGCAAGCAAAGAGGAAGAAAAGTCCAAGAGTTGGCGTCCTCCTCCCCTTCCCTTCCTTCATCCAACGCAAGGAAGAAAAGAGGGCTGCGTGGGGATTCTTCTTCTTCGCTTGCGGCTGAACTAAGAGGAGGAGAGGGGGCTCACGGCTAGGAGGAAGAGGACTTCTTCTATACCCTAGGTCAGCTGCCCCTTACCCCTTTTTAAAGGGAGTGGAGCTCCTAACGTTTAGGAGCTCCATGACAACCTGCCAAAGAGAGGGGCCGGCGCCCCTCTCTTTGGCAGGTTGTCATGGAGCTCCTAAACGTTAGGAGCTCCACTCCCTTTAAAAAGGGGTAAGGGGCGGCTGACCTGGGGTATAAAAGAAGTCTTTGCAAGGGAGCTAGCACCCCGGGAAGACAAGAAAGCTTTGATCGGTCCTCTGCTTCGTGTGGATACCCGTAGAGGCCGGACGTTTGAACGGCTTCAAACGAACCTTCATCCTAAAACCACGAACTTCAGTTTGCGGTGATCATCTACCCGCACAAGGTGAAAATCTGATCTTCTAATTAGATTAAAAGTTTTTAATCCTTACCCATCTACGAACGATTCGTGAAACAACGTTCATGAGATGAACGTCGATCCCGCACATGCCGATCCGCTGCTATCTGAATTTTTTTGAAATATCAGCGGCATGGGCGGATTCCCAACAAAACCAACCTTTTCCTCGGATCACGCCATTAAATCTTCCACCTGCGATCGAGTTCACCTCCCCTTCATCCCGTTCAGAATCATTCATTCTCTTCCCCTGTTTCAAGGATCAACTTCCAGCCGAATCCAAACTTTCCTCCATCCACAGGATGAATCCAAATCCCAGCTACTCCGCGATTGAAGCAGCACCACTTCCGTTTGCCTACCTCCCGCGATGCATACGGCTGCTTCTCCCATGTGTTCCAGCTCATTCAACCAGTGAGTTCATCTCCAAAGCTTCCGGAACAGCTCCATCCTTCCATGTTATTCTCCCAAGCTTCACGGCATCCCCTGCATCCAATAGATTCAGCTCTTATCCCTTCGTGATCTGTCTTCATCCACAACTCTCAACCGAACTCCTAGATTTCCTATCCTCTCGTTCCAGATCAACCCCATTCAACTGTGCCTGTGGATCATCCCCTGTTTTCCAACCGTGAACAGCATCCCAGCTCGCTCCCATGCTTTGGAAAAGATCCGAGATCATCTCAACATCCATCCACCATCCGCATAGATTCGATTCCATCCTCCCAGCTGCTCACCCACGGATCCAACTCAAAACTCTTCCGGATCATGTCCAGTGTCAGCGAGAATCCAGCTGAATCCAACCCTCAGCAACCATCTACTCTTCATCACGGATCAGCCTCTTTCGGATTCTTCACATCCGCGGATCACAGCCAGCAGCTGTCCGCAATTCAAGATTTCTTCCGCATCATCTCTCAGCATGATTCACCGAATCAAGCTCCTCCCAACCTCCTTCCGTTCGCATGCATCCCATGTTCTCGCCAGTAGGAAGATAAGCTTCAGCAGTCACGGATAGACTCAAATCATCATCCACCGCGTCCAAGGATCAAGGAGCAGAAGCTTATCTTGCACTCGGAACAGGGAGGAGAGGGGGCTGGTGAAAGCTATAAAAGGAGGAGAGCTTTCTTCCTTGGCGGCATCGCTTCTCGGAGGCTGAGATCCCACAGAGTGCATGAGTGAGAGAGTAGTTTGGCTATTTTGGGAATAACTTCCCACATATAAAAAAATAACAATGAAGTGTTGAGAGAGGAAGAAGGAAGGAGGGAGGAAAAAGGAAGCCGATCGTGAGCCAAATGGGAGCCCGCTGCTGTGCCAATGCTGCTGTCGCCCACAACTCCATGGAAGGCTGATCTCCTCTCCAGGGCTGGATGCAGCCCTAACAAAGGGCTAAGGGTTTTGTATTTTTGATTTTTATTCTTGGAGTTGTATAAACTTTATTTTGTTCTTAATGAATATTTTATTTCATCTCATATTTAATTTATGTGATTTTAAGTATGATGTTTATACAACTGTTCTTCATGATCACTAAGTAAATATAAGATAGTCCATGCTTAGGGAAGATGCAATGTCCTACCATATTAGTTTAGGGTAGACATTTCATGCCAACTGAAGATGGATTATTTTCAAATTACTTTTGTGAATTTCTATTTAAATGCTTATTAGGCTTGTAGCCAATTTGCATGTTAATCCAAGAATAAATTAAAATACAAATAACCCTTGTTCTGATGTTAGTGGTGAATTTCTTGCCCTAGGTTCCCCCAAACTGATATCATTTTAATTGCATTTCTTATTAAAATTGCTTAGTTTAATAGTCTTCACAAATTTCATTTTTCAAATATTTTTAAGAAAACAACTGTACCCCAATCCCTATGGATCGATACCCGTAATCAATATCCTGCTAGATACGTGCTATTGCGTGGTCTTTAAAGTTGACTATTAGGACAACATAAGGATAATAAGCCATATATCATTTATTATGCAAGCAAAATCTTAAACGATGCTCAAATGAATTACACAACCACCGAGAAGGAATTGCTTGCAGTAGTATTTGCATTAGATAAATTTCGCTCTTATTTTCTTGACACTCCTATTGTTATCTTCACAGACCATGCAGTGTTAAAATATTTGCTGGATAAGAAAAAGGCCAAACCACGCTTAATAAGATGGATACTTCTACTCCAAGAATTTGACATCACTATCAAAGATAAAAAGGAAGTAGAGAATATGGTTGCTGACCATTTATCACCGAATGAGTCCTTGACATCTCTAGTTTTTCATAATTCGGTGCCATAGTTTTCCATCAAGGACTCATTCCCCGAAGAGCAATTATTTGCACTTTCTACTATGCCATGGTATGTTGACATTGTAAATTTTCTTGTTACGAACCGGATTCTGGAGCATTAGGGGTCGACAGATAGAAAATTTTTTTTGCGCGAAGTGAGGAATTATTACTATGATGAACCCTATTTGTTTAAATATTGCAATGACCAAATCTTTAGACGATGCATACCAGATCATGATATACAAAGCGTACTCTCTTTCTGCCATACTAATGCTTGTGGTGGACACTTTGCGTCAAAGAAAACCGCTGCAAAGATCTTGCAATGTGGTTTCTATTGGCCTACTATATTCAAAGATGCCCACGAGTTCTGCAGGACATGTGATCCATGTCAACGTATTGGAAGTCGAACCCGTAGGCAAATTATGTCTCTTAAGCCCATTACTGTTATCGAAATTTTCGATTGTTGGGGCATTGACTTCATGGGCCCATTTCCACCGTCTTTTGGATATGAGTACATTTTAGTTAGTGTCGAGTATGTGTCCAAATGGGTAGAAGTTGTTGCCTGTAGAACCAATGATTACAAAACTGTTTTGAAATTTTTGAAAGAAAATATTTTTTTTCGATTTGGGATGCCTAAGGTCATAATTAGTGATGGTGGAAAGCACTTTTGTAATAAGCCTTTCGAGACCTTATTGAAAAAGTATGGTGTCACTCACAGAGTTGCTACCCCATATCATCCGCAAACTAGTGGCAAGGTAGAGTTAGCCAATAGAAAAATCCAGCGTATTTTAGAGAAAACGGTGAACCCATCATGAAAAGATTGGTCCTTGAAATTATCAGATGCATTATAGGCTTACTGTACTGCGTACAAAACCATTCTTTGCATGTCTCCCTACCGGCTAGTCTACGGAAAAGCGTGTCATCTGCCTGTAGAAATAGAGCATAAATCTTATTGGGCAATTAGAAAATTGAATTTTGATTTACAAGATGCCGGTCAAGCTAGAAAGTTGCAATTGAACGAGCTTAATGAGATTCGTAGAGATGCTTATGATAATGCTAAAATTTGCATAGAACGAATGAACATCTTACATGATAAATCAATTTGAAAAAGTCTTTCGAACCTTTGCAAAAAGTTCTTTTTTTTATTCTTGCTTACATTTGTTTTTCAGCAAGTTGCGATCGAGATGGATAGGTTCTTACATTATAAAAACTGTTTTTCCACATGGAGCGGTTGAGATTGAGAATCCACGGGATGGTAATATTTTTAAGATAAATAGACATAGGTTAAAACTTTTTCTTGAGAATTTTGCAGATGAAGAAGACTCCTTTTTCTTGAAGGAGCCTTCTTATGACTGAGCATGACGATAAAGGTATGTGTATATTAGTTAGAATTATTTTTTTTTTTTATTTCTAGTTTTCTTCTTGTTTTGTATATCTTCTTTTCTGGATATCAACAGCTCATGGTATTCCTCTTCTCTCCAATATTATTTTCTCTGTTTTCTCTCATATATAGTTTTCTTGTATCTATTACATTGAGGACAATGCAATGTTTAAGTTGGAGGAGGCAAATATTTTGATCCAAAAAAAAATGAATGAAAAAAACAACAAAAACAAGAAGAGAGCTTTTGTTTTTACATTTGATTTATTCTATTACTTTCTTTTCTGAGCAAATGCACATGTATTTTTATATTGAGTTTGTGCGACTATTAAGGCAAGGAACATATGCATACTATGACTGATCAGAGACTTATTATTAGATCTCCGCAAATGTACTTAACGACAATAGGAAGGCCTCAGGAGTTTCCATTTGTTAATTGCATTTTAAGGTATCACTTTATAGACGAAATCGCGCTATAACGCGATTTCTTCACTCCAATGAGGAATCATCCACAAACGAGCTTTACCCTATCTTAAAGCTCGTTTTTTATTAGAATATTGAGGGTTTTTTTGTGGGGGTACCCCCCCCTTTTTTCAAAAGCTTTATCCATAAAAAAAGTACGAGTATCCTTGTTCGTACCATAAGGTTCATGATTTGGTTTTCATATAAAGATAGAGGTTGAATATCCCAACTAGATTACTTAGGTGCCTTACGATCCGACCTTGGTTGACCTATAGTCACGATGCAGTCACGTATATAATAAAAATATCTATATGGTTCAGTCTACCTTTTCTTTTCTTGCATAATTATTATTCATAAAAAAAAATCTTTATGATGACAAGTCTGGCCTCGTGGCGTAGTCTGGTTCGAGTAATTAAGTCCGAGGGGTGTTTCACCTAATGTTTTGAGCCAACTGGATCAGGGATCATTGGCTGAAAGCTCGCTACATGAACCTTACTAGAGCCTAATGGGGTTGGATAGCTTAGTCGTCATATGTGTTGAAAAAAAAATGAAACAAAAATAAGCATGAATGAGTTGGTCAGGCTAAACCTAGTGACATATGGTAATGGCTGGTTTGACTCCATTATATTGGACCTCTATGTACCCGGATTGTTTAGTTGGGATTAATAGCTCTTTCTTTACATACAAACCATTTTTGACAAATTTAGACAACATGTGATATTGTAAAAATTTGATGGATTGGGTTCTAACAAACTATAGAAAACACTTGTGAACTTGAGTAGTGTGCCTAAAACTCGGGCGGTGCCCTATTGTGGTGGAGGTATTAGTACTCTGAGAAAGTCATACTATGTTATGCACACTACATGATCATATTTTCCTTGCTTTGAAAGTTGCCATGCTTGAAAATATATATTAATTAATTACATGTGTATTAGCTTAGAATTTATTTCATATTTTTAGGATCTCATGTCATATCATTCATGATGTTTGTGGGTAACATCCCTAAAAATCCTCACGAGACAACACTCGTCCACTAGGGTAACCTAGGGGTTTAATGGCTTATTGCACGTGCTAAGTGCAATCGTGGTTCCCTATAAAAGTGGGTACGTATCTTAGTTTTGTGTACTTTACTTCAATAAAAGGTCATAGGTTAAACCACACCTTTTGCACTCTCATTTTATCATTTGCCCATTAATTGCTAGAGACTAGCAATGAGCTAGTTGGGGGGTGTAATAAGAGCACAAAAGTGCGATCTACATACCACTTAAATTAGTATTATTGTTAACAGATGATGATAATATCGCCAATTTAATATTATATTTTTGTTGAGTGCAGGTGATCGTAAGTCGAGGCCAAAATGCGTATTCAGTACAGATTGAACTTAGACAGATGCATAACTCAGACCGCGTATGCCCAACCTTGTCATGGTCTGATCGAATTCACCATTCATCGAGTATACTTACATTCGAGCGACACGTGGCAGCCATCCGTTCCTAGCCTTCCGATCGACGTTCCGTGCACCCAGTTCTTCCTTGCAGAGGACCAGCGCCGGAGGAGATCCCGATCCCTTTTAACCAGGCCACATAATCAGCAGATTTGACCCCTCTCATTAGGAAGACAGAGATCAGTGGTGAGCCGTGCGAAAACAGGGGAGGAGCTCGTTTCATGCTTCATTCCGCTTTCATCCAACTGTCCGTTCCAGTCTCCATCCATTTGATTCCTTCCGCATCTCATCCCAGCAAAGAACCACCTTCCGAATCAGCACTCATTCCAGATTAGCTCCTTCGCGACCGTTCCGATCCTCAGCATCCGGATCAACGTCCGCAAGCCGAGCCGTCCAATCTTCCATGCATCACCTTCTGGATTCGTGATAGAATTCAGCTGCCGAATCCCAGCAATCCCGTTCCATCCCTTCCAAAGATCCCGCCGCAATCTTCTCCTCTCTGCCATTGTTTTCCTTCCCACTCAAAAAAAAAAAATAGGGGAGGCTCTGCTTTCGAAAAGAAAAAAAAGGGAAGAGGAACAAGGGAGATTTTCATGTCAATGGCCGGCTAACTCCCTTGGTCAAGGGTGATGGAAGAACCTTTGACTTATTGCTCTCATGAAGTAAACTCTGAACCTTGGTTTTAATTGATTTACATCTTTTCTTATGTTCTGATTCTCTCATATTTATTTATTAGATAGATTTGTTATGGTTTATATTTATTGATGCACGAATTGCTCCCATATTTGATTTGTCGTAGAATAACCAACATGATGAATGCTTAGAAGTTGAGTTCATGTATTCAATCGATATATTCCATGATTAAAATTATTTTATTTATTTGATCCTTAATCGAGAATCGTCGAGTTTATTTGTTGAAAGTAATATTGTCAAGTGGGATTTCGGATCCCTAACCATCTCCATATTATCGAACTTAATCTATTAATTAGTTTCTCTAAACTTCTAAAAATCATTTGAAATCACATCTGAAATTACACTGATAATTCATAGACCGCTCCTTGAGGATTCGACCTCGGACTCCCAAATTTTACTACTTGTACGATTCTCCTGTACTTGGGAGAGCAGTTTTGGGAACGCATCAGTTTTATCAAAATCTATTCCTTTTTCTTGATTATACCCCTTTGCTACGAGCCTAGCCTTATTTCTTATAACAACACCATTTTCATCTAACTTGTTTCTGAAGATCCATTTTGTACCTATTACAGGATAATTCTTAGGTCTTTCAATTAGTTTCCAAACATTTCTTGTAAATTGATTTAATTCTTCTTGCATGGCATTTACCCAATTTGCATCTTCTTTTGCTTCTTCTAGAGTCATTGGTTCAATTTGAGAGACAAAGGCTAAGTAGTTATTTGCGTTTCTAAGAGATACCGTTGTCTTAATTTGATGTGCTGGATCGCCTATAATTAATTCTTTAGGATGGCTAGCTGCATATTTCCACTCCTTAGGTAGATTATGATCTAATTCCTCAACTACTTCATTTTCATCTTGTTCAATATCTTCTTCATTGTTGGAATTGAATGAATTTTAAAAGTTATTCTTTCAAACTCATTTTCCAGAATTTCTGTGTCATCTTCAAGTTCATCCATCCTAAGTGAATGACTAGAAATCTCATCAAAGACTACATGTACTGACTCCTCAACAAGAAGGGTTAGTTTATTAAATACCCTATAGGCTTTACTAGTTAATGAGTATCCTAGAAATATTTCATCGTCTGATTTTGAATCAAACTTTCCTAGATTGTTTTTATCATTATTGTGTATATAGCATATACAACCAAACTCATAAAAGTGACTAATATTTGGTCTTTTGCCTTTCCAAAGCTCATAGGGAGTTTTGTTAAGAATTGGTCTGACGGAAACTCTATTTAAAATATAGCATGGTGTATTTACTGCTTCAACCCATAAGTACTTTGAAAGATTTTCCTCACATAGCATGGTACGGGTCATATCTACTAAAGTTCTATTTTTTCTTTCTACTACCCCATTTTGTTGAGGTGTCCTAGGTGCTGAGAAGGTGTGATTAATTCCATTTTCATCACAAAATTTCTCAAAAAGACGATTTCCGAATTCAGTCCCATAATCACTTCTTATTGAGATAATGGTTGCTTCTTTTTCATTTAAAACTTTCTTATAGAATTTTAGAAAGATTGGAAAGGTTTCATCTTTATGTGCTAGAAATATTACCCATGTGTACCTAGTGAAGTCATCCACTATTACTAAACCATATTTCTTTCCTCCTAAGCTAGTGGTCCTAATTGGTCCGAAAAAATCCATATGAAGCAATTCTAAGGGCCTAGATGTTGACACATCATTTTAGACTTGAAAGAGCTTCTTGTCTGTTTTCCTAGTTGACAAGCCCTACATATTCTATCTCTTTCAAAGTTTATCTTAGGTATGCCCTTAACTAGTTCCTTATTAATCAATTTAGAGATTAAGTCTAGACTTGTATGCCCTAGCTTACGATGCCATGACCAACTAGTTTCATTGTCTTTTGCGTTTGTGACTACTAGGCATTGACTACTTCTTACAAAATTATCCAAGTTTATCACATAGATATTACCATGCCTGTGTCCTACAAAGATAGTTTTGTTGTTTGTTGAATTAGATACAGTGCATAATGAGGATTCAAAGGTGACTTTGAAACCTTTATCACATAATTGACTAATGCTAATAAGATTATGCTTTAATCCATTTACATACAACACATTATCTATAAATGTAGAAGGAGAAATCTGAATTTTACCAATACCAATAATTTGACTTTGGCGATTATCACCGAAGGTTACTACTCCTTCTTTTGACTCGAGGGTGATGAATTGATCTTTGTCACCGGTCTTGTATCTTGAGCAGCAACTATCAAGGTACCAATTTCTTTTAGCTTGGTTGGCTGCAAGACATACCTGTATGAGAATCAAAAAGCTTTAGGTACCCAAGTCTTCTTGGGTCCTTCATGGTTAGTGTGAGTGGTTCCTTTTGGAACCCAAATTTTTTTTATGTTACTTTTCTTTAATATTTGTCCATAGTTGCACACATAAGATTTATGCCCGGGTTTACCACAATAGAAACATGTAGATTTATTAGATTCAGTCTTTGTTGCTTTGACAAAAAAGTTCTTTAGAAGTTTTTGTTCCTTTTTAAACCTAAATCCTAGCCCGGCTTTGTTAAAAACAGCCCTTTGACTGTTTAGAATCATATCTAATTTTTCAGAGCTGCAAGTGAACTTATCTACAATGAACTTATACTTATCTACTTCTTTTTTAAGGTTTTGGTTCTCATTTAGCAGCTCTTCATTTTGTTTGACTTTCTTGTGCTTTTCAGATTTCAGCATTTGCATTTCATTGGTTAAGGATTGTTTTTCTTCATTGTATTTTTTAGATAATTCATTTAGAGTTTTGTTTTTAGTTCTTAACTCTTTATTTTCATACCAAGTTTCTTATAATCACTAACTAACTCATTGAAGGCAACATATAATTCATCGAAGGTGAAACTGGGTGATGCACTAGAACTTACCTCATTGTCTTGAGCCATAAGGCAGATGTTGGCTACTTTTTGGGGTTCTTCTTCAGATGAGGATTCGTCGCTATCTCCCCACATTGCAACAATGCCTTCTTCTTTTTCTTTTGTGGTTTCTTCAAAAACGAACAGTCTTGCCTAAAGTGTCCGGATCTCTTACATTCATAGTACACTAAGGGGTCTTTCCCTTTCTCCTTATCCTTGTTTACCTCACCTCTTATTATAGGATTCCTTTTGAGTTTCATCCTCCTTCTCCTCATAAATCTACTGATTTTTTTTGCGAGAAGGGCAATATCATCATCCTCATTCTCATCTTCTCCTTCATCACTACTCTCATTACATTCCTTTAGGGTAGAAGCCTTCAGTGCTATTCCTTTTCTCTTCTGATTCTCATCCTCAAGGTATTAGTTCATGGTGAGTTCATGAGTCATCAAGGATCCTAGAAGCTCTTCTAGAGGAAGGATGTTGAGGTCCTTGGCTTCTTGTATTGCCGTCACTTTGGCCTCCCAAGATTATGGTAGTGAACGGAGAATCTTCTTGACAAGATCACTATTAGAGTACACTTTTTTAAGGCTCTTCAGTCTATTAATGATAGCAGTAAATCTAGTAAATATGAAAGTAATAGTTTCAGATGGCTCCATTTTAAATAATTCATATTTATGCACTAGCATGTTAATTTTTGACTCCTTAACTTGATTTGTGCCTTCATGAGTGATCTCAAGTCTATCCCAAATCTTCTTAGCTGAGTTACACATTGATACTCTATTGAATTCATTTGCATCTAAGGCATAATAAAGCACATTCATAGCCTTGGCATTTAGTTGTGCCTTTTTCCTATCATGTTCATCCCAATCTTTTTCAAGTTTGGGAATTGCTATGTTATCAACAGTGTGTGTGGGAATGTGAGGCCCATTGATAATAATGCTCCAAACATCATAATCTTGGACTTGAATGAATATTCTCATTCTTGCCTTCCGATAGGTATAGTTTGTTCCATTAAATAGGGGTGGCCTATTGGTTGACTGTCATTCACCTGAGTTAACCCAAATTGAGTTTTCATTAAATCTTTTACTCAAGAAGAGACTTAGACAATAGTCACTATTAAAGAGCACCTACTTTGATACCATTTGTTGCCCAGCAAGCAACCCAAGAGGGGGGGGGGGGGTCAATTGGATCTTAATTAAAAATGTGAAATTTTAACTCGTGATGGAATAGGAAGTGATTTGTTAATCTAAAGAGTCAATCTAGAATGCTAGAGAAATGAAGACAGTAAGATAATTAAAAGCACGGCACAAAGATACAAGATTTATAGTGGTTCGGAGCTAACCTTACTTCTACGTCCACTCCTCAAGTTTCACTTGAGATTTTCACTATAATCCTAGAATTATAGCACGGTTGTTTTACAAGCTCACAACCAAACTTGTTGTTTTACCAGCTCACAAAGAACCTCCTCGTTTGTTTTACTCGGGCTCACAAACAATCCGGTTGGTTTTTACAAAGGATCACCAACTACAAACTTAGACCTCCTGATTCAATCCCTTGATTGAATCAAGCACCTAAATATAAAAGTGAATGTGTAAACACAAGCTTCTCAAAAAGCAGATAAAACAATATTAACAAGAACAGAGAAAATAAGCTTCTTAGAGAATTTTTGCCGATTGAGATGCTACTTCTCTTCTTTCAGATCCTCTCCTGAATCAGTCAGCAATGGAGGATCTTTCTATTTTGGCTCTAGTGCAGAGAAAGGATGAGTTCTTGATGAAGAGTTGCTTTCTTCCGATTTTCACTTTGAGTGTCCTTTGAGCTCTTGTTTGTAAAGATTTTTTTGATCTACTTTTTATGGATTTTTCTTCTCTTCTTTTGTTTCACTCAGAACGAGTATTTTTATAGCTCCGTTTTTGAAAACTAGCCGTTAGACTAAGAAGAGTAGCCGTTCTATCGCGCCTAGTACTTCTAACAAAGTTTTCGTTGAAACTGGAGTCGTCTCATCCGTTCAGGAGTCGACTCGACTAAACTGGGAGACGTCTCGCATGGTTTTGGAGTTGGCTTTGGCTCGGGATTCCTCTGACAGATTATCGGTCGATTCTCGTTGGAGTTGGCTCGTATGGTTTGAAAGTCGTCTTGCATCCTGGTCCGCAGAAAACGAGTTCTTTACCTTGTCTGAGAGAGTTAACTCGTAATAGTTGGAAGTCGACTTGCATTTCGTCCGAAAGATGGGAGACGGCTCGCGCTTGACTCGAGTCGACTCGCACTTTGCGACCCGAAATACTACTTTCTGTCTGTCTGAGAGAATCGATTCGTAACAGTTGGGAGTCGACTCGTGCTTCGTCCGAAAGATGGGAGACAGCTCGCGCTTGACACGAGTCGACTTGCACTTTGCGATCCGAAATACTACCTTCTTTCTATCTGAGAGAGTCGACTCGCGCTATTGTGGAGATGGCTTGAAGGTGTGCCAGTATGCCATGCTTGTGCCGGAGTCGACTCTTACTCTATGGGAGTCAACTCGAGTTCTGGAAAATGCTTAAATGGTTCTAAAGCTTGAGTTTAAGATCCATGAACAATTTTCTAAGGTATTCTTTCGAGGTTATATCATTGTTACCCCCGAAAACACTTGTTTAAATTTGTTAGTCCAACAAGAAATGTCCTCAAAATGTTTTGGCATATCGAAACCAAGTAGGGATCAATCAATTACTCAGCAAATTAGTTAAAGGGTGTAGGAAGAATGGGGTGCTGAGTTATGCCCTGTTCGATGCGACGTTCACAGCGGAATTCGAATGGGACGTCGTTCATCGTATAAACATACCTCGGATCATAGAATTCAAAAAAATTTCTGGATCCAAATCCAGAAGATCTTTGAACTCATTAGGAAGGAAAGATTAGGATCTGAGGAGGGTTGATTAAGATTTATAAAACTGAAACAAAATTAGAAGTTATTAAATTTGAAGATCTCATTGTTGGTTACCCGCCCATGCCGCAGAAAAATTTAAAAATTTCAGATGCAGCGGAAGAGGCATGCGCGGGATCAACCGTTCATCGCATTAACGTTGTTTAAAACCGTTCGTAGATAGATAAGGATTAAAAACTTTTAAAAATATTAGAAGATCAGATCTTCACCTTGTGCAGGTAGATGATCACCGCAAACTGATGATCGTGGTTTTGGATGAAGGTTCGCTTGAAGCCGTTCAAGCGCCCGGCCTCTACGGGTATCCACACGAAGCAGGAACCGATCCAAGCTCTCTATCTCTCCGGGGTGCTAGCTCCCTTGCAGAGATAACTTTTAATGGCTGATCTCCTCTCTTTCTTTCAACTCTTGAATGTGCTTGAGAGGAGGAAGAAGAAGGATGAAGAATAGTAAAGGAACAAAACCCCTGCAGCGTTCTTTCTTTTCCTTGCGTTGGAAGGAGGAAGGGAGGATGAAGAGGCCACCTTTCTTTTTCTTCCTTGCTTGTGGCTGAACCAAGGAAAGGGGAGGAGAGGGGGCCACAAATTGGAGAGGGAGAGGGCTTCAATGATGCCCTAGGTCAGCCCCCACGCCTCCTCTTAAATAGCATGTGGAGCTCCTACTTTGTAGGAGTTCCTTGATAAACTTCCAAGAGGGGCGCCGGCCCCTCTTCTTTGCCGCACCAAGCAAGGAAAAGGAGGAGGGGCGTGTGCCCCTCCTTCATGGTTAACCTAGGAAGGTCACTCATGGTTAGGTCCTAATCTAATTAGGCTTGGACCAAGGGTGAACCAATTTGGGTTTAATCTGGGTAAGTCCTAATCCAATTAGAACTTAATAAACCATGACTCAATTGAACCCTTCAATCCTAATCAAATTAGGAGTCTTGTTGATTCATTAGATTAATAATTAATTAGGACTTAAGAAATCCTAATCCAATTAGGACTTATTTAATTTTGGTCCTAATCCAATTAGGACTCTGATAGGATTCTCGATTCTAATCCAATTAGGACTCTAGAAATCCTACTCTAAGTAGGAATCCTAGTCCTACTCCAAATAGGATTTCCAGTCCTAATCCAATTAGGACTCTAGGAATCCTATTCCAAGTAAGAATCCCAGTCCTACTCCAAATAGAATTTCCAGTCCTAATCCAATTAGGACTCTAGAAATCCTATTCCAAGTAGGAATCGTATTTAAGTCCAATTAATTAATTTTCTTTGTTCCTTCTTCAACTGTTTATCAATCGAATTTATTACTTGTGATTCCTAATCACGATTCAACCATCGGATCGGTCAGTGTTTCTAATATGTGTGACCCCATAGGTTCTATTCTAACTGGTAGTGAGATATAATGTGATCTCTATCACAATACCATTGAACACTCCTTTCAATGGGTTGGAACGATTCCACCTCTACTCATCAGGGTTTATCGATCATCGAGATAATCCCTATGAGTCCCACCATCCACCAGTGATACCTAGCAGCATGTAGTGGCTACCCACTAGAATAGAATGATGAACCTCTAGGTGCAGTTATCATGTGATATAGTCCTTCTATCGTGTATCTCTACAAGACAGAGGTCATGGATAACTCGTCAAACCCCTTCGTCTGTCATATGTCAAGATTTATTCGACTTAAGTTCGAGAGCGGAGAACTCTTTCTCCACTGTGTAACCTGCCCCGGCCGAGGTCTTATGAACTCAGTCTTATAAATCACATAGGATCTCTCCTTATCTATCAAGATCGATAGATTCCTTATAGGTGTATACCCTACTCCTACAGTGAACCTACTGCAGCCAATCCTGAGGCGGGGGGAGGGGGATGGGCCTACCTAGAGGACATGCATTCCCCGCTCCTGTTGCATCTGTATATAGCTCTGAAGAGAGACTCAAGCGAGGCCTGAAACCTCCAAAAGAGAAAAGGAAAGCGCGGAGGGTGGCCGTTGTTGGGTGGTGAGTTGCAATGAAAGAGCTGAGGAAGGGGAAGGAAGAGATCTTCTTGCTGTTACCCTGCACTTGCAAGACGGATCGAAGGAGGAAGCCGCTAGGGTTGCTGGAGCAGAGCAAGAAGCATATCCATACCTTGATCCAGTCAAAGAACCCTTATGGCATTCCTTAGTTCTCTCTTTCCCTATGCATGAACCCATATGGCTAGAGACCATGTATATGTGCAGTCAAACTACAATAATCTCACTGTGAGTAGCCGAAGCATCACAGGTCAAAGGACCAATCACACTACTGCAACATCAAGCAAGTCACTGACGAGTGGATAGACATCCAAGTGACTTCTTGTCTTGGTCACGCTCAGTACCCTTGTTCTTAACAAGCACCTGCACTATTACTTCAGTGTCGCCACACTATGGACTCGAGTCTCGTTCATCCATAAGGAAAGTAATGTGTGCACTGATCGGATCGGTCACCGTCCTTGTGATGATCCATTGATCAGGAGCATTCAAAAATTAATCACCCATGATGCATGGCCCAAATTCTTAACTCTTAAGAATACGCATCATCATCTTATTAATTCTTGGACGATTCATAGACACATAAACAATATGAATAAAAAAATGCCTTTTATTTATTCAATAATAAATAGTCAAGTACAAAATTATGTCCCTAGAATTAATAATGTGTCAGCTAGATGGGCTTCTAGGGCATACATCTAACAATCTCCCACTTGCACTAAAGCCAATTGGTCATATATCTTAGGCCCATCTTTTCAAGGTGGGCTTCAGTCTTTTGTTGACTTAGCTGCTTAGTGAATGGGTCTGCCACATTGTCCGCGGAGTCTACTCTCTGCATCTCGACATACTTCTTCTCAACATAGTCGCGTATGAGGTGGAAGCGCCGCTCTATGTGCTTGGACTTCTGATGAGACCTTGGCTCCTTAGCAAGAGCTATGGCGTCATTATTATCGCAGTAGAGTGTTATGGCATCTGATGTCATCACGTCCAACTCTGCAATGAATTTTTTGAACCAGAAGCCTTCTTTAGCAGCTTCAGAGGCGGCAATGTATTCAGCTTCCATAGTAGAATCAGCAATGATCGGTTGTTTAGAACTTTTCTAATTTACCGTACCACCATTGCACAAGAACACATATCCAGATGTTGACTTCCTATCATCGACATCAGTCATGAAGTCTGAATCTGTGTACCCTTCTACCTTTAATTCTGATGATCCTCCAAAGACCAAGAATAAATATTTAGTTCTTCTCAAGTACTTAAGAATATTCTTCACAGCTGTCCAGTGTTCTTCACCTGGATTCGACTGATATCTGCTTGTGACACTCACAGCAAGGGCTATATCAGGTCATGTACATAGCATGGCATACATGAGGCTCCCTATTGCCGATGCATAAGGAATCTTGCTCATGCGTTGAATCTCTTCAGATGTGTTGGGGCACATCTTCTTGGAGAGATGAATTCCATGCCTTAGGGGTAAGAGACCCCTTTTAGAGTTTTCCATGCTGAACCTTTTCAGCACTTCCTCTATGTACATCTTCTGTGATAGGCCAAGCATCCTTTTAAATCTATCTCTATAGACCTTTATTCCCAAAATATAGGATGCTTCCCTAAGGTCTTTCATGGAGAACTCTTTTGACAACTAGACCTTGACCGAGGTTAGCATGGAAATATCATTTCCTATCAGGAGGATGTCGTCCACGTACAGTACGAGAAATACGACAGCACTCCCACTAACCTTTTTGTAAACACATGGTTCCTCTTTGTTTTTGATGAAATCAAACGTTTTGATTGCATCATCGAAACGAGTGTTCCAACTCCGAGATGCTTGCTTTAGTCCATAGATGGACCTTTGCAGCTTGCAGACCTTGTGATCTCCATCACTGAAAGTGAAATCCAAAGGTTGTTCCATATAGATATCTTCATCAAGATATCCATTCAGAAAAGCAGTTTTCACATCAATCTGCCAGATTTCATAATCATGAAATGCTGCAATGGCAAGCAATGTTCGGATGGATTTCAGCATGGCTACAGGTGAAAAGGTCTCCTGATAGTCAATGCCTTCGCGTTGACTATACCTTTTCGCCACTAGCCTTGCTTTATAGGTCGCTACCTTTCCATCCGAACCTATCTTCCTTTTGTAGATCCATTTGCATCCAATAGGTACAATACCTTCTGGTGGATCTACTAGGATCCAGACTTGGTTGAAATGCATGGAGTCTAACTCTGATTTCATAGCTTCCAACCATTTCTCAGAATCAATATCAGATATCGCCTTGTTGTAGGTTTTGGGATCCTGTATGTGATCCCTATCTCCCACTAGGAACATTTTCTCGGTATCCACTTCTAGTATACCTATGTATCTATCGGGAGGATGGGAGACCCTACTAGATCTGCGAGGTGGTTGAGGGACATCGTGTACTGGCTCTGTATGAATGGATTCGATAGGATCCATGACTCGTTGCTTTTCAGAGACTTTCTCTTCAAGCTCAATTTTCCTCCCACTGCCTCTATCAAGGATAAACTGGTTTTCCAAGAAGATGGCATGACGGCTCACAAACACATTGTGATCCTTTGAGACGTAAAAATTGTATCCTAATGACTCTTTAGGATATCCTATAAAACGAGCACTTATGGTCCTAGCCTCTAGTTTGTCCGCCTGTAGTCTTTTGACGTGGGTCGGACATCCCCAAATCTTGAGATGACCAAGACTTGGTTTCTTTCCATGCCATATCTCATACGGTGTGGTAGGAACGGATTTAGAGGGAACTCTATTCAGTAGATATACTGTGGTAAGTAAGGCATCTCCCCAAAGAAACATAGGTAAATCAGTGAAGCTCATCATGGACCGGACCATATCCAATAGAGTCCGATTTCTCCTCTCTGACACCCCGTTGAGTTGAGGTGTACCCGGAGGTGTCCACTGTGAGACTATGCCGTTTTTCTTGAGATAGTTCCGAAATTCCCCACTAAGGTATTCTCCTCCTCGATCTGATCGAAGAGCCTTAAGAGGTTTTCCATTTTGTTTTTCTACTTCATTTCTGAACTCTTTGAACTTTTCAAAAGATTCAGATTTGTGTCTCATAAGATACACATACCCATACCGTGAATAATCATCGGTAAAAGTAATGAAGTACGAATAACGTCCTCTGGCTTGCACATCGAATGGGCCACACACATCTGTGTGTATCAAGGTTCCCCATGTCCTACAAAGGGTAATCTAGCCATTTTTTCTTGAAGACAGGACTCGCAAACTGGATATGACTCGGAAGTCAATGAGCCGAGAAGCCCATCTTTATCCATTTTGTTTATTCTATCCTCTCCAATATGGCCAAGCTTGAGGTGCCACAAATATTTTTGGTTTATCTCATCCCTGGATCTTTTAGATCCTTTGGCACTCACTTCTTGCTCAGACACATTTACAGATACATCCATATGCAAATGATAGAGACTGTCAATCATAAAACCACGTGCGACTATTTTATTTCTGAAATAAATAGAACAGCAGTCTTTGTCAAATGTAAAAACAAGACCTTCCTGTGATAGATATGAAACAGAAATCAAATTTCTGCTAGCAGCAGGTACATAATAGCAGTCTCTAAGTAATAAAGTAAAACCAGACGGTAGTCGCAGATGGTAGGTGCCCACAGCCACAGCAGCAACTTTGCCCCGTTGCCAACCCGAAGGGTTAACGCACCTTCCGCCAGCCTTCTACTTTCCTTTAGACCCTGCATGGTAGTGCACAAATAAGCACTAGAACCAGAATCTATAACCCAACTAGAAGTAGAAGAACCGTTAGATTAGTCTCAATTATGAGCAAGTCTATACCTTCTAAAGGTATGTCACCTTTCTTGTTCTTCAGGCTCTCGAGGTATGAAGGACAGTTTCTCTTCCAGTGGTCGTCGACATTGCAGTGGAAACATTTTCCTTTGTCATTAGCCTTTTTCTTTTGAACTTTCTTCTTGGCTTCTTGTCTTTCTTCTGCTTCTTAGCAGGCTTCTTTTTCTTCCAAGTAGACTTTCTCTTGGAACCAGAAGTCAACTCAGCAGCAAGGACATTGCCCCTTGAACCTTTCAAGGCTCCCTCAGCAGTTACCAACATATTTATCAGTTCAGTCTTAGTGCATTCAATCTTATTCATGTGGTAGTTTACTATAAACTGACCAAATGAATCAGGTTGGGATTGAAGGATTAGATCTACTTGCAATTCCTTGTGCATGTTCATATCGAGCTTCTCAAGCTCCTCTAGGTCCTTGATCATAGTCAGATCGTGATCATGGACAGACTGCCCCTCGCGCATCTTTGCTTTGAAGAGCCTCTTGGACACTTCAAAACGAGCTGTGCGACTCTGCTCACCATACAACTCTTGCAGGTTTGCTAGTATGTCCCTAGCAGTCTTCATATTCTCATGCTGGCATTGTAGTTCATTGGACATGGATGCCATGATATAGCACTTGACTCTGATGTCATCATCTGTCCACTTTTGATGCGTCACACGCTGATCATCAGTAGGACGTGCTGGTAGTCTAGAGATATCATTTTCGAGTATGTAGCCCAATTTCTCACAGTTCAAAACAATTTTGAGGTTTCTTAGCCAGTCCTTGTAATTGGTTCCAGTCAATCGGTTGGTCTCAAGAATACGGGTCAAAGGATTTGAGGCTGACATTATGATCTGCAGAGAGTAAAGATTCTAGTTAGTACTTGATCCTTAATCTGTTCTAAGGACTTTTAGAACAAATGTACCTCCCACTAATTTCTCGAATCCCTTACACTCCCCTGGTAAGAAGACGGAAATCCTACGCGACTAGGGTTTCTAGTAGGTTTTGCAGTCTCACCAATCTACAGGGCACCTCACCTAACAGTTTGGTGACACACAGATGGATGAGTGTACAACTCTTGTACAATGCTTCTCAAGCATGTTGCAGTGCAACTTGGTCTCTAAGCCATGAAGACCTCACCTAACAGTTATTGGTCCCATTTCTTAGTTAAGTCAGACCCACCGTATAACCGTAGAAATAAAGTCGTCATTGGGTCCTCACCTAACAGTTATTGGTGCCCAACCCCATCTTTACCCTACAACATCTCATGTCTATAGAGAGGTCCAGCCCCCCGATGTAACTTGCCCACTGTATCCAGCCGAGACAAATCAACATCAGAAAGACCTTAGCAGCTCTACTACAGTGGAAGACCTATTGACTTAATATTGGTTAATCAGGTCTTAGTGTTTGCAACTTGAGCTCTTCATAAGAGGTAATCGAACAATTGGCCAGGTAAGCAGGTGGGAGGCTCCCCTTACTCAGAGAGTAAGGTCCTAATTAAGTAACCACCTTTCATGCTTTCCTAGACACCAATTAGATCAATTAATCTAATATGACTCGCTCATGTTGGTTCACTCTTGACTTGATTGAGGAGATTTTAATTTAGGTCTTGTTGCCCAGATAGACAACCCAAGAGGGGGGGGTGAATTGGGTTTTTAAATTAACTTGAATATTTAAAACTTTGTGGATGATTAATTTAAAACTATAGCAAGTTGTTTAATTAAAGCTAAGTGCTGTGAGTAGTGTCCGGGGAAGAAGATGAGAGACAATGCACTACAAACACAAGGTTTTATAGTGGTTCGGAGCTAACCCTTGCTCCTACGTCCACTCCCCAAGTCTCACTTGGGAATTTCACTATAACCCCCTTGGATTACAGCCGGTTGTTTTGCAACCTCACAACCAAACTTGTTGTTTTACGAGCTCACAACGAACTCAGTCGGTTTTTCCAGGCTCACCGACTAGAACCAACCCCGATTGTTTTTCCGGGCTCACAATCAAACCCTTACACACGTTGGTTTTAACTTGGCTCACCAACCAACCTTAAACCCCTTGTTCAATCCCCCGATTGAATCAAGTAAATACAAGAGATAGAAGAAAACAGAAAATAGCTTCTCAAAAAGCAGATTTAAAACAATATAATCGTAAAGGAGTTAGAAGCCCTCAAACGCTTTTAAGCTGGTGAAGAGGTATGGCTTCTGGAACTCCGGTCTCCTCTTGAAAGAGTGGTCGACTTGAATGCAGGAGGAGGAAGCTTTGATTGTTGGGAAGAAGTTGTTGGAGCAGTAAATGCAGATCTCCCCTTTTTCGTTTAAGAGCACTTGGAGAGCTTGAAAACTTGAATGCTTGGAGTGGAATATCTATTCTCTGCCTTGCTACAGTCCTCTGTGGCTATTTAAGCCAACCCCCACGGAAACTAGCCGTTACTCTGCTTTTTCTGGCCGTTCTGCACACTCTGCGCAGCCTGACAATATGACCGTTGGTGGGTTGGAGTCGACTCGCGCGATCAGGAGTCGACTCGGCTGTAGCAGGAGTCGACTCACGCTTTTTCGGAGTCGACTCGGCAACTGTTCCAAATTTGAATTAAAGTTGCCGTCTTGACTGGGAGTCGACTCGTCTTGACCTGGAGTCGACTCGCCAACTTCTGGAGCTGACGTGTCAATTTTGGAGTCGGCTCATCCACTGAAGTCCGTGGATCCAAATTTGAATTTTGTCCACTCGAGTCGACTCAAATCTCAGAGCCCGAACTCCCGATTCTCTGTCTTTTGGCTCATCCAGTCTTGGAGTCGACTCGAACTTCCTTGGAGTCGACTCGGCTCTCAGTTTCCGAAAGTTGGTCTTCTGCCTTTTGACGTGAAGCTTGTCTCGGAGTCGACTCGAGCTGTCTGTGAGTCGACTCGAATCTCAGAGGCAGTAACATGGTCTTCTGTCTGTTGATGGTCGCTCAGTCTCGGAGTCGACTCGCGTACTGCGGGAGTCGACTCGAATCTCAGAGTCCGAAAATCGTTCTCTGACTTTTTCTTTGTGTTCCTCTGAGAGTCGACTCTTACCTTCTTTGGAGTCGATCTGCCAACCATCGGAGTCGACTCGCATTCCACTGGAGTCGACTCGAATCTCAGACCCGAAAACTGCTCTCTGACTTTTCTTTGTGTTTCTCTTGGAGTCGACTCTTACTACCCTGGAGTCAACTCGTTGAACATTGGAGTCGACTCGCGCACTTCGGGAGTCGACTCGTTGACAGTTTCTGAGTTGAAGCTTTCTGTCCTTCTGTCTGTTCTCAGTCGGAGTCGACTCGTACTGATCTGGAGTCGACTCGAGCTCGTGCCAGTGAACTTGATACGCTTGGAGTCGACTCGTGATACTCGGGAGTCGACTCGAGTCTCAGACATTGGTTCATGCAGACTTCTTAACTTATCCAAAATACTATGAACCAAGTCTAGAAACACTTGGACAGGATTTTCACTGAAACACTCAATTGAATTCATTAGTAATCACAAGATATACTCAAATGCTTTGAGTTCATCAAAATCAAATGGGGTTTTAATCAATCACTCCACAATCTCCCCCTTTTTGATGATGACAAAACTTTGAGTATATGTAAAATGAATTGCTCATAAAACAATGAAGTAAAATCCATAAATGAATTCAAATGTCTGATAATTTAATTTATCCAAGTTTGAAAGGAGTGAAACATTAAATTTCGGAGTTAAAGCTCCCCCTTTCATTTGGAATTATATAAGCCTTCATATTATGCAATCAATTGTTCGGCTTATATGTCATTAATGATTTAGCTTGATTAAAATTCAGATTCTCCCCCTCAACATATGCATTCAACTATGTTTTGATTCTCTGAATTTTCTTTTAATGCTTTGAAGTTTTTGAACTGAATTTTATCTTTTTAGAGGGAAAATCTGTCAATTTGTTCTTGAGTAGGATTCAGCTAATCTCTGAATATCCCTTGAATAGATTCTGGAGATTACTCCATTAGGAGCCCCAAAAGAGAGATAATGAGCCTCGAGGTACCGAATCCACTTAGAACAAATTTGTGTGTGTTATTAAGAGTTTATCTTTTTATTTATTTCCATTGATTTCTTTTACATATTTTTTCATATTTCTCCCCTTTTTACATATTTTATACATATTTCTCCCCCTTTTTGTCATCATACCAAAAAGGAGGTAATCACACACAATCAATGGCACAACCAATCATCAAATGGCACATAATTGAAGATAAGATGTCTACTCATTGTATTGATATGAATTGAAGTATATTTGAGCATACAATAAGTAAAGTAAAACAATACAAAACAAAACTCAAACACATCTATGTCCTCCTCGAGGATGAAGCTCCCCCTCTCGAGGATGCATCTCCTCCTCTGGAGGATGAAGCTCCCCCTCTCGAGGATGGTGCTCCTCCTCTCAATCGGCTCTGCTCCATGAGGAGGGTGACTGCATCTGTCACATGTCCGAGCTGCGTGATAATAGACGTGGTGGCTCTGCTATGTGTAGTGGAGAGCTCTGTCACCGACGCCTGAAGCCCAGTCACCGATGTCTGAAGTGCGTCCAACTTGTCGATGAGTACATTCGCCAAGCGCTCGGCGCCCTCGGTGGTGGTGTGCATGTCACGACCTATCTCCTCTCGCATCTGTCGAGTGGAGCTCGTGACCTCACTCATGCTGTGGAACTGGGCCTGGACCAAACTCCGGACATTGTAGATCTCTTCCCGTACATGAGCCGTCATGTCAGTCACGGCTGTCAAGGAAGGGACCAGGGCAGAGGAAGTGGGCGCAGAAGAGGGAGCAGGCACCGAGCCGCGGATCTCCCGAAGCAGCTCGTCCTTCAGATCTCGGACGATCTCCTGCCGCAGCTCCCGGAGCTGCTCTGTATCAATACGGACCTCCATAGATGGTGGAACTGAGGAGGAAGGTCCGGCAGAGGTGGTAGGAGCAGGAGGAGTGGATGGGAGGTCTGGATGGTCTGGAAGGTCTGGGTAGTCTGAATCTGGCTCAGGACTGGGTGATGGTCTGGTGGTCTGAGCAGTGAGAGTGGACTTCCTAACCCAGATCCCTTCTCTCTTCCGAAATCCCATCCTGTGCATAGTCCCCGTGTTGGAAACCCGCCCATGCCGCTGATATTTCAAAACAAAAATCAGATGGCAGCGGAATCGGCATGCACGGGTTCGACGTTCATCGCATGAACGTTGTTTCTAGACCTTTCGTAATTAGGTAAGAATTAAAACTTTTAAAACTAATAGGAAGATCAAATCTTCACCTTGCGCGGGTAGATGATCACCGCAAATCTGAATTCGTGGTTTTGGAAGAGGGTTCGTTTGAAGCCGTTCAAACGTCCGGCCTCTACGGGTATCCACACGAAGTAGAGAACCGATCAAAGCTTTCTTGTCTTCCCGGGGTGCTAGCTCCCTTGCAAAGACTTCTTTTGATGTCTGATCTCCTCTCTTTCAATCAACCCTTGATTGTGCTTGAGAGGAGGAAGAGGAAGAAGGAACTCAAGGAAGAAGAACACAGCTTCTGCAGCCTTCTTTCTTTTCCCCGCGTTGGAAGAAGGATTGGAGGAAGAGGAGGCGGACAAGGCTCTCTTCTTTTTCCTTCTTGTTGGAGGCTGAACCAGGGAGTTGGGAGAGGGTGGCGGCAGCAAGGAGAAGAGGATTCAATTGCTTAGGGCGCCGGCCCCTAGTCCTCCTTATAAAGGGATTGGAGCTCCTAACTTTTAGGAGTTCCAATGACAACTTGCCTAAGAAGGGGGGGCGCCGGCCCTAGCTTCTTCATGTCGCCCTAGCCAAGTGAGAGAGGCTGATGTCCCTCTTACTTGGTTAACCTAATCCTCTTCCAAAGAGGATTAGGTGCCTCTCTCATGGTTTAATCCCAATCCAATTAGGATTAGCCAAATTTGGTTCAATTTACGCTAGTCCTAATCCAATTAGGACTTGAATGAATCATGACTCAATTGAACTCTTCAATCCTAATCCTATTAGGAGTCATGTTGATTCATTAGATTAATAATTAATTTAGACTTAAAGAATCCTAATCTAATTAGGATGTATTTAATTTTAGTCCTAATCCAATTAGGACACTTATTTGAATCCGAAGTCCTAATCCAATTAGGATTTCTAGGAATCCTACTCCAAGTAGGAATCCAATTTTAATTCAAAATTCCTAATCTTATTAGGATTGTAGGAATCCTATTCCAAGTAGGAATTCCAGTCCTACTCCAACTAGGATTCCCAGTCCTAATCCAATTAGGACTCTAGGAATCCTACCCGAAGTAGGACTCTTGTTTCAAGTCCAATTAATTAATTCCCTTTGTTCCTTTCTTCAACTTCTTATCAATCAAATTGATTACTTGTGATTCCTAATCACGATTTCAACCATCGGATCGGTCAATACTTCTAGTGTGTGTGACCCCATAGGTTCTATTCTGACTGGTAGTGAGATATATTGTGATCTCTATCTCAATATCATTGAAAACTCCTTTCAATGGGTTGGAACGATTCCAACTCAACTCATTAGGGTTTATCGATCATCAAGATAATCCCTATGAGTCCCACCATCCACCAGTGACACCTAGCAGCATGTAGTGGCTACCCAGCAGAATGGAATGATGAACCTCTAGGTGCAGTTAACGTGTGATACAGTCCTACTATCGTGGATCCCTACAGGACGGAGGTCATGGGCAACTCGTCAAACCCCATCGTCTGTCATATGTCAAGATTTATTCGACTTGAGTTCGCTAATGGAAAACTCTTTTTCCACTTTATATTACTGCCCTGGCCAAAGTCTTAGAACTCAGTCTAACAAATCACATAGGATCACTCCTCTTCTATCAAGGTCGATAGATTCCTTATAGGTGCATACCCTACTCCTACAGTGAACTTACTGCAGCCAATCTACACTGCATGGACCCATATGGCTAGAGACCATGTATGTGTGCAGTCAAACTACAATAACCTCACTGTGAGTAGCCGAAGCACCGTAGGTCAAAGGACCAGTCACACTACTGCAACATCAAGCAAGTCACTGACGAGTGGATAGACATCCAAGTGACTTCTTGTCTTGGTCACGCTCAGTACCCTTGTTCTCTAACAAGCACCTGCACTATCACTTCAGTGTCCCTACACTGTGGACTCAAGTCTCGTCCATTCAGAAGGAGAGTGATCTGTGCACTGATCGGATCGATCACCGTCCTCGTGATGATCCATTGATCAGGAGCATTTAGAAATTAATCACCAATGATACATGGCTCAAATTCTCAACTCTTGAGAATATGTATCATCATCTTATTAATTTCTTGGACGATTCATAGGCACATAAACAATATGAATGAAAGGATGCCTTTTATTTATTCAATAATAAATAGTCAAGTACAAAATTATGTCCCTAGAATCAACAATGTGTCAGCCAAATTGGCTTCTAGGGCATACATCTAACAATCTCCCACTTGCACTAAAGCCAATTGGTCATATATCTTAGGCCCATCTTCTCAAGGTGGGCTTCAGTCTTTTGCTGACTCAGCTGCTTAGTGAACGGGTCTGCCACGTTATCCGCGGAGTCTACTCTCTGCACCTCTACATATTTCTTCTCCACGTAGTCGCGTATGAGGTGAAAGCGCCGCTCTATATGCTTAGACTTCTGATGAGACCTTGGCTCCTTAGCAAGGGCTATGGCGCCATTATTATCGCAGTAGAGTGTTATGGCATCTGATGTCATCACATCCAACTCTGCAATGAATTTCTTGAACCAGAAGCCTTCTTTAGCAGCTTCAGAGGCGGCGATGTATTCAGCTTCCATAGTAGAATCAGCAATGATCGGTTGTTTAGAACTCTTCCAATTCACCGCACCACCATTGCACAAGAACACGTATCCAGATGTTGACTTTCTGTCATCGACATCAGTCATGAAGTCTGAATCTGTGTACCCTTCTACCTTTAACTCTGATGATCCTCCAAAAACCAAGAATAAATCTTTAGTTCTTCTCAAGTACTTAAGAATATTCTTCACAGCTGTCCAGTGTTCTTCACCTGGATTCGACTGATATCTGCTTGTGACACTCACAGCAAGAGCTATATCAGGTCGTGTACATAGCATGGCATACATGAGGCTTCCTATTGCCGATGCATAAGGAATCTTGCTCATGCATTGAATCTCTTCAGATGTGTTGGGGCACATCTTCTTGGAGAGATGAATTCCATGCCTTACGGGTAAGAGACCCCTCTTGGAGTTTTCCATGCTGAACCTCTTCAGCACCTCCTCTATGTACATCTTCTGTGAAAGGCCAAGCATCCTTTTAGATCTATCTCTATAGACCTTTATTCCCAAAATATAGGATGCTTCCCCAAGGTCTTTCATGGAGAATTCTTTTGACAACCAGACCTTGACCGAGGTTAGCATGGGAATATCATTCCCAATCAGGAGAATGTCATCTACGTACAGTACGAGAAAAACTACAGCACTCCCACTAACCTTTTTGTAAACACATGGTTCCTCTTCGTTTTTGATGAAATCAAACATTTTGATTGCGTCATCGAAACGAGTGTTCCAACTCCGAGATGCTTGCTTTAGTCTATAGATGGACCTTTGCAGCTTGCAGACCTTGTGATCTCCATCACTGGAAGTGAAACCCAAAGGCTGTTCCATATAGATATCTTCATCAAGATATCCATTCAGGAAAGCAGTTTTCACATCCATCTGCCAAATTTCATAATCATGAAATGCTGCAATGGCAAGCAATGTTCGGATGGATTTTAGCATGGCAACAGGTGAAAAGGTCTCCTGATAGTCAATGCCTTCGCGCTGACTATACCCTTTCGCCACAAGCCTTGCCTTATAGGTCTCTACCTCTCCATCCGAACCTATCTTCCTTTTGTAGATCCATTTGCATCCAATAGGTACAATACCTTCTGGTGGATCTACTAAGGTCCAGACTTGGTTGGAACGCATGGAATCTAACTCTGACTTCATAGCTTCCAGCTATTTCTCGGAATCGACATCAGATATCGCCTCGTTGTAGGTTTTGGGATCCTGTATGTGATCCCTATCTCCGACCAGGAACATTTTCTCGGTATCCTCTTCTAGTATACCTAAGTATCTATCGGGAGGATGGGAGACCCTACTAGATCTACGAGGTGGTCGAGGGACATCGTGTACTGGCTCTGTATGAATGGGTTCAATAGGATCCATGACTCGTTGCTTTTTAGAGACTTTCTCTTCAAGCTCAATTTTCCTCCCACTGCCTCTATCAAGGATAAACTGATTTTCCAAGAAGATGGCATGACGGCTCACAAACACATTGTGATCCTCTGAGACGTAAAAATTGTATCCTAATGACTCTTTAGGATATCCTATAAAACGAGCACTTATGGTCCTAGCCTCTAACTTGTCCGCCTGTAGTCTCTTGACATGGGCCGGACATCCCCAAATCTTGAGATGACCCAGACTTGGTTTCTTACCATGCCATATCTCATACGGTGTGGTAGGAACGGATTTAGAGGGAACTCTATTCAATAAATAAATCGCTGTGAGTAAGGCATCTCCCCAAAGGAACATAGGTAAATCAGTGAAGCTCATCATGGACCTGACCATATCCAATAGGGTCCGATTCCTCCTCTCTGACACCCCGTTGAGTTGAGGTGTACCCGGAGGTGTCCATTGTGAGACTATGCCGTTTTCTTTGAGATAGTCCCGGAATTCCCCACTAAGGTATTCTCCTCCTCGATCTGATCGAAGAGCCTTAAGAGGTTTTCCAGTTTGTTTTTCTACTTCATTCTTGAACTCTTTGAACTTTTCAAAGGATTCAGATTTGTGTCTCATAAGATACACATACCCATACCGTGAATAATCATCGGTAAAGGTAATGAAGTAAGAATAACGTCCCCTGGCTAGCACATCGAATGGGCCACATACATCTGTATGTACTAGGGTAAGTATTTCAGTGGTCCTCTCCCCATGTCCTACAAAGGGCAGTCTAGCCATTTTTCCTTGAAGACAGGACTCGCAAATTGGATATGACTCGGAAGTCAATGAGCCGAGAAGCCCATCTTTATCCATTTTGTTCATCCTATCCTCTCCAATATGGCCAAGTCTGAGGTGCCACAAATATCTTTGGTTTATCTCATCTCTGGATCTTTTGGATCCTTTGGCACTCACTTCTTGCTCGGTAACATTCACAGATACATCCATATGTAAATGATAGAGACTGTCAATCATAAAACCACGTGCGACTATTTTATTTCTCAAATAAATAGAACAGCAGTCTTTGTCAAATATAAAAACATGACCTTCCTATGCTAGACATGAAACAGAAATCAAATTTCTGCTAGCAACAGGTACATAATAGCAGTCTCTAAGTATTAAACTAAATCCAGACGGTAGTCGCAGATGGTAGGTGCCCACAGCCACAGCAGCAACTTTTGCCCCGTTGCCAACCCTAAGGGTTACCGCACCTTCCGTCAGCCTTCTACTTTCCTTTAGTCCCTGCATGGTAGTGCACAGATGAGCACTAGAACCAGAATCTATAACCCAACTAGAAGTAGAAGAAACCGTTAGATTAGTTTCAATTATGAGCAAGTCTATACCTTCTGAAGGTGTGTCACCTTTCTTGTTCTTCAGGCTCTCGAGGTATGAAGGACAGTTTCTCTTCCAGTGGCCTTCGACATTGCAGTGGAAACATTTTCCTTTGTCGTTAGCCTTTTTCTTTTGAACTTCCTTCTTTGGCTTCTTGTCTTTCTTATGCTTCTTTGCAGGCTTCTTTTTCTTCCAAGTAGACTTTCTCTTGGAACCAAAAGTCAACTCAGCAGCAAGGACATTGCCCCTTGAACCTTTCAAGGCTCCCTCAGCAGTTACCAACATGTTTATGAGTTCAGTCTTAGTGCATTCAATCTTATTCATGTGGTAGTTTACTATAAACTGACCAAATGAATCAGGAAGTGACTGTAGGATCAAATCCACTTGTAATTCCTTGTGCATGTCCATACCGAGCTTCTCAAGCTCCTCTAGGTCCTTGATCATGGTCAGACCGTGATCATGGACAGACTGCCCTTCGCGCATCTTCGCTTTGAAAAGCCTCTTGGACACTTCAAAACGAGCCGTGCGACTCTGCTCACCATACAACTCTTGCAGGTGTGCCAGTATGTCCCTAGCAGTCTTTATATTTTCATGCTGGCATTGGAGTTCATTAGACATAGATGCCATCATATAGCATTTTACTCTAATGTCATCATCCAACCACTTTTTATGCATCTCACGCTGAACATCAGTAGGACGTGCTGGTAGTGTGGGGATATCAGAATCGAGTATATAGCCTATTTTCTCACAGTCCAAAACAATTTTGAGATTTCTAAGCCAGTCCTTGTAATTGGTTCCGGTCAGTCGGTTGGTCTCAAGAATACGGGTCAAAGGGTTTGAAGCCGACATTGTATCTGCAGAGAGTAAAGATTCTAGTTAGACTTTTGTACTTGATCCTAATCTGTTCTAAGGTCTTTTAGAACAAATGTAACTCCCACTATTTTCTCGAATTCCTCACACTCCCCTGGTAGGAAAACGGAAATCCCACACGACTAGGGTTTCTAGTGGGTACTGCGGTCCCACCGATTTACATGCCACCTCACCTAACAGTTATTGGTGACACATAGATGGATGAGTGTACAACTCTTGTACAATGCTTCTCAAGCATGTTGCGGTGTAACTTGGTCTCTAAGCCATGAAGACCTCACCTAACAGTTATTGGTCCCATTTCTTAGTTAAGTCAGACCCACCGTATAACCGTAGGAATAAAGTCGTCATTGGGTCCTCACCTAACAGTTATTGGTGCCCAACCCCACCTTTACCCTACAACATCTCATGTCTATAGAGAGGTCCAGCCCCCCGATGCAACTTGACCACTGTGTCCAGCCGAGACAAATCAACATCAGAAAGGCCTTAGCAGCTCTACTACAGTGGAAGACCTATTGACTTAATATTGGTTAATCAGGTCTTAGTGTTTGCAACTTAAGCCCTTCATAAGAGGTAATCGAACAATTGGCCAGGTAAGCAGGTGGGAGGCTCCCCTTACTCAGAGAGTAAGGTCCTAATTAAGTAACCACCTTTCATGCTTTCCTAGACACCAATTAGATCAATTAATCTAATATGACTTGCTCATGTCGGTTCACTCTCGACTTGATTGAGGAGGTTTTGATTTAGGTCTCAATTAGGTTTGCTACATCACATGTAAACCTATCTACCCGACTCGCATTCACATCTCATGCAAACGGTACATCACAGGCAGTTATAATCGCAGCATCAAATAAAGTTAAACTTTAAATAGGTGATGATCATGGATTCTAATTAGGTCGTATTACAAGCACATGCACATCAATCGATCAAGTGGTCTTCAACTCTTGAATTGGTTCTAAGCCTCCTTGATTCGATCCTTGATCAACTCTTGATCCCATCGCCATCAACCGCTTAGATCACCTTTCATCTCATGCCTTTGCTTCAGCTTGATCGTTGATGTACATCACATCACAGAAATACAACCAGATATAAATAAAAATAAAAATAAATTATATCTCCTTTTAGGAGGCACGCAGGCCTCTCAAAACATCAAATAAGATGCATGCAAGCATCTGAAAAATTACATGACATTGCAGATCACATCGCAGGTCATTACATTTGATACCAAAAGGGTTTGAATCCTATGATCATCACCGTATGCAACAATTATAATTTTCAGATCTGAAAACTAACTGATTATATCATGACATTGGTCGCTGATCATGCTAATCATGATTCTAAACTTTGTAATCCTATTAACAATGCAATTAGAATCATCTTTTTATCACATAAAAATCAGCATGCAAAAATCAGCACCCCTGAAAAATCTGCATGCAGAATTTTTCAGCATGCATGATCATTCAATTTTCAGATCTAATAAGCCTTTAGATATTTAATTCTTACCTTAATCTACGAAGCCTAGGCTCTGATACCACTGTTGGAAACCCGCCCATGCCGCTGATATTTCAAAACAAAAATCAGATGGCAGCGGAATCGGCATGCACGGGTTCGACGTTCATCGCATGAACGTTGTTTCTAGACCTTTCGTAATTAGGTAAGAATTAAAACTTTTAAAACTAATAGGAAGATCAAATCTTCACCTTGCGCGGGTAGATGATCACCGCAAATCTGAATTCGTGGTTTTGGAAGAGGGTTCGTTTGAAGCCGTTCAAACGTCCGGCCTCTACGGGTATCCATACGAAGTAGAGAACCGATCAAAGCTTTCTTGTCTTCCCGGGGTGCTAGCTCCCTTGCAAAGACTTCTTTTGATGGCTGATCTCCTCTCTTTCAATCAACCCTTGATTGTGCTTGAGAGGAGGAAGAGGAAGAAGGAACTCAAGGAAGAAGAACACAGCTTCTGCAGCCTTCTTTCTTTTCCCCGCGTTGGAAGAAGGATTGGAGGAAGAGGAGGCGGACAAGGCTCTCTTCTTTTTCCTTCTTGTTGGAGGCTGAACCAGGGAGTTGGGAGAGGGTGGCGGCAGCAAGGAGAAGAGGATTCAATTGCTTAGGGCGCCGGCCCCTAGTCCTCCTTATAAAGGGATTGGAGCTCCTAACTTTTAGGAGTTCCAATGACAACTTGCCTAAGAAGGGGGGGCGCCGGCCCTAGCTTCTTCATGTCGCCCTAGCCAAGTGAGAGGGGCTGATGTCCCTCTTACTTGGTTAACCTAATCCTCTTCCAAAGAGGATTAGGTGCCTCTCTCATGGTTTAATCCCAATCCAATTAGGATTAGCCAAATTTGGTTCAATTTACGCTAGTCCTAATCCAATTAGGACTTGAATGAATCATGACTCAATTGAACTCTTCAATCCTAATCCTATTAGGAGTCATGTTGATTCATTAGATTAATAATTAATTTAGACTTAAAGAATCCTAATCTAATTAGGATGTATTTAATTTTAGTCCTAATCCAATTAGGACTCTTATTTGAATCCGAAGTCCTAATCCAATTAGGATTTCTAGGAATCCTACTCCAAGTAGGAATCCAATTTTAATTCAAAATTCCTAATCTCATTAGGATTGTAGGAATCCTATTCCAAGTAGGAATCCCAGTCCTACTCCAACTAGGATTCCCAGTCCTAATCCAATTAGGACTCTAGGAATCCTACCCGAAGTAGGACTCTTGTTTCAAGTCCAATTAATTAATTCCCTTTGTTCCTTTCTTCAACTTCTTATCAATCAAATTGATTACTTGTGATTCCTAATCACGATTTCAACCATCGAATCGGTCAATACTTCTAGTGTGTGTGACCCCATAGGTTCTATTCTGACTGGTAGTGAGATATATTGTGATCTCTATCTCAATATCATTGAAAACTCCTTTCAATGGGTTGGAACGATTCCAACTCAACTCATTAGGGTTTATCGATCATCAAGATAATCCCTATGAGTCCCACCATCCACCAGTGACACCTAGCAGCATGTAGTGGCTACCCAGCAGAATGGAATGATGAACCTCTAGGTACAGTTAACGTGTGATACAGTCCTACTATCGTGGATCCCTACAGGACGGAGGTCATGGACAACTCGTCAAACCCCATCGTCTGTCATATGTCAAGATTTATTCGACTTGAGTTCGCTAATGGAAAACTCTTTTTCCACTTTATATTACTGCCCTGGCCAAGGTCTTAGAACTCAGTCTAACAAATCACATAGGATCACTCCTCTTCTATCAAGGTCGATAGATTCCTTATAGGTGCATACCCTACTCCTACAGTGAACTTACTGCAGCCAATCTACACTGCATGGACCCATATGGCTAGAGACCATGTATGTGTGCAGTCAAACTACAATAACCTCACTGTGAGTAGCCGAAGCACCGCAGGTCAAAGGACCAGTCACACTACTGCAACATCAAGCAAGTCACTGACGAGTGGATAGACATCCAAGTGACTTCTTGTCTTGGTCACGCTCAGTACCCTTGTTCTCTAACAAGCACCTGCACTATCACTTCAGTGTCCCTACACTGTGGACTCAAGTCTCGTCCATTCAGAAGGAGAGTGATCTGTGCACTGATCGGATCGATCACCGTCCTCGTGATGATCCATTGATCAGGAGCATTTAGAAATTAATCACCAATGATACATGGCTCAAATTCTCAACTCTTGAGAATATGTATCATCATCTTATTAATTTCTTGGACGATTCATAGGCACATAAACAATATGAATGAAAGGATGCCTTTTATTTATTCAATAATAAATAGTCAAGTACAAAATTATGTCCCTAGAATCAACAATGTGTCAGCCAAATTGGCTTCTAGGGCATACATCTAACACCCCATACATAAGCGATCAGTCCATCGCAAGGCACGAGAGGGTTCCCTCTCAGGAATGGAAATCTCGTACTGCCTAAAAAGAAGAGTGAATAACATCTCGTATGGGAGTGAGAGCCTAGGTCTATCTAGGGGCTCACACATATACCTATAAATGAGCTTTGGGAAGTTGATCGGGGTGTCCTGAAGGATATAAGACATAATAGCTAAGTCCCTCTCATTCACAAAATCAAATCTCCCTGTCTTAGGGAAGATGGACCTGGACAGAATGCTCAAAAGGATTCTCACTTCAATAGGAAGTGAGCTAGCAGATACCTCATCTAGGGGGGACTGAGGTGGATGCCCTAAGACGACCGTAAGGGCCGCAACTCTATCCTCAGGGTGTGCGGGAGCCACCCCTACTAATGAAAGGTGAAGGATATGGGCAATGAGGTCCTCTGTGACACGCAACGGGACACCTACTACCGTGCCCTCGATACCTCCATCTCCCCGATGGACGGTACTGTAAAACTCTTGAACTAGGCCAGGATAGGTGGGAAGGTCCAAGGTGAGGAAGTACTCTAGGCCCTGGGCTCTAAGCCTATCGCCTATGGTGAACCCCTCCCGGGAGAAATAGTCGAAATCGACAAACCTCCCGGAGGTGACGGCCTTCCCGGCCAACGGCCTAACGAGAACAACCCTAGGCGGGGAACGATCCGGAGGTGGTTGCCTCACGGGATCGTGCCGCGCCTTGGAGCGCCGCTCGGGACCGGCCTCGGGACGGGACCTCTTCCTAACGACGGTCTTACGAGGCATCTTGACCTAAACGGGAAGAAAAATACCTAGAGGACGGTGAAGGACCGACAGAGGAAGCTCGGGACGGACCGGAAATGACCTAGGAACGGACGGAAACTCAATGTCCGGCGAAGAATCGACGGAAAAAGGGCTTGGAGACGATCGGGGATGACCTAGGAGTCGGCTCTAGGGCTTTGTGAACAGTGGCGGCTTGAGGAAAAGTGTTTGCGAAACGACAACCCTAGGGTTAAAAAGTCGGATACCGACTGCGAGTCGACTCTCCTGAGTCGCGAGTCGACTCGACCTCGAGTCGACTCCAGAATATGCGCGAGTCGACTCCCGCAAATGTGCGAGTCGACTCCCCCTTAGGAGCCGGCTCTGAAACTTACTCGAGTCGTCTCTAACCTTGGCATGCACCTAAAAACCATGCCATAATCGTGCCAAATGAGGGAAAATCAGCTAATTAAGGACTGATTTGATGATCACTGCATAGAAACTCTATTTTAACCTCATTCTAATCATCAAAATCAATTAATCTAGTGAAAAACTCCCACTAGGATGGATCAATCACTCCTAATCCCCTTCTAAGCACACTAAACCTCTCTTCACTTAGGGGTTTTGTAAAAATGTCTGCTAATTGATTATCAGTACACACAAATTGGAGTGACACATCACCATTCAATACATGATCTCTTATGAAGTGATGTCTTATCTCAATGTGTTTAGTTCTTGAGTGTTGAATTGGATTTTTAGTGAGATTTATGGCACTTGTGTTATCACAATTAATGGGGATTTTATCTTGTTTAATGCCATAATCTTCTAATTTTTGTTTAATCCATAAGATTTGAGCACAACAACTCCCGGCTGCAACATATTCAGCTTCTGCAGTGGATAATGCAACCGAGTTTTGTTTCTTGCTAAACCATGAGATTAGGTTTTCTCCTAGAAATTGACAGGACCCGCTGGTACTTTTTCTATCCAGCTTACATCCAGCGAAGTCTGAATCTGTGTACCCTATTAAGTTTAGGCTAGATTCTTTAGAGTACCACAGCCCTATGTTCTTAGTTCCAATTAAGTATTTAAAGATTCTCTTAACTGCAGCTAGGTGTGATTCTTTAGGATTAGCCTGATATCTAGCACACATGCACACACTAAACATAATATCAGGCCTACTTGCAGTAAGATACAGTAAAGAACCTATCATACCTCTATAAAGTTTTTGATCTATAGATTTACCTGATTCATCTTGGTCTAACTTGCATGATGAGCTCATGGGGGTGCTGATTGACTTGTTTCCCTCCATATCAAACTTCTTGAGCATCTCCTTGATATATTTTGCTTGATTGATGAAGATGCCTCCTTCAGATTGTTTGATTTGAAGCCCGAGGAAGTAGTTCAGCTCTCCCATCATGCTCATCTCAAACTCACTCTGCATCAAATCAGCAAATTCCTCGCAGAGGCGATTGTTAGTAGCACCGAAAATGATATCATCAACATAAATCTGTACTAATAACATATCCTTATTTTTCTTTTTTAGAAATAATTTTGTATCTACATTTTCCCTAGAGAATTCATGTTCTAATAGGAATTTACTAAGTCTCTCATACCATGCTCTAGGTGCTTGTTTTAGTCCATAAAGTGCTTTGTTCAGTTTATACACATGATTAGGGTATTGATGATTTTCAAAACCAGGAGGTTGTTCTACATACACCTCCTCATTAATAAACCCATTTAGAAAAGCACTCTTTACATCCATTTGATATAGTTTGAAGTCCTTAGAGCATGCATATGCTAATAGAAGTCTAATTGCCTCAAGTCTAGCTACGGGAGCAAAGGTTTCATCAAAATCTATGCCTTCTTCTTGATTATAACCCTTTGCTACTAGTCTAGCCTTATTCCTTATAACAATTCCATTTTCATCTAGCTTATTTTTATATATCCATTTAGTACCTATAATTGGATATTCAGAAGGTCTCTCCACTAGATCCCAAACCTTGTTTCTAGTAAATTGATTTAGTTCTTCTTGCATTGCATTTATCCAATTTACATCATTTTCGGCTTCTTCTATATGTTTGGGCTCAAAGTGTGAAACAAAAGCTAGATGATTATTCAAATTCCTAAGGGATGCTCTAGTCCTAACCGGTTGTGATGGATCATCTAGAATTAGTTCCTTAGGATGCCCGTGAGCATACCTCCAAGCTTTAGCTAGCCCATGATCCACTATAGGCTCTTGGTTTGACGATTCTCCTTCAATCAACTTTTGATTATCATCTTGTAATCCCATCTCATCTATCTTTTCTTCAAGTATTTCAATATCATCATCAAAATTAACCTTCTTACTAGATGAGATGTCACTAGAGTCATCAAAAACAACATGTATAGATTTTTCTATAACTAGGGTTCTTTTATTAAAGATTCTATAGGCTTTACTAGTTGTAGAATAACCTAGGAATATTCCTTCATCAGATTTAGGATCAAATTTCCCTAGATTATCTTTCCCATTATTATGTACAAAACACCTACATCCAAAAACATGAAAATAGTTAACTTTTGGTTTTCTGTTTTTCCACAGTTCATAAGTTGTTTTCTTTATAATGGGTCTTAATAAAACTCTATTTAATATATGGCAAGAAGTATTAATGGCTTCTCCCCAAAAGTACTTAGGGAGGTTACTTTCACATAACATCGTTCTAGCCATTTCCTCTAGAGTTCTATTCTTCCTTTCCACAACTCCATTTTGTTGTGGTGTCCTAGGTGCAGAAAAATTATGGGTTATCCCCTTTTAACTACAAAATTTGTCAAATAATTGATTTTCGAATTCGGTACCATGGTCACTTCTAATGGCTATGACTGAAGACTCTCTAGCATTTGTTACTTCCTTATGGAATTTTTTAAACATAGAAAGTGCTTGATCCTTATGTGCTAGGAACATGACCCATGTGTACCTAGAGTAATCATCTACTATAACAAGACCATATTTATTTCCACCTAGACTTGTTGTTCTAGTTGGACCAAATAGGTCCATGTGTAATAATTCTAGAGGCCTAGAGGTAGAGACACATTTTATGGATTTAAAAGAGTTCCTAGATTGTTTGCCAAATTGACATGCTTCACATATTTTGTTCTTTTCAAATTTTAATTTTGGCAAACCTATCACGGAGTCTCTTTTAACTAATTTAGTTATTGTGTCCATGCTTGCATGACCTAACTTACGGTGCCATAATCAACTAGCATCATTATCTTTAGTTTCATTTACAACTAGACATTGGTTATGTTTTGCAAGATCTTCTAGGTCTACAACATATACATTTCCACGTCTAATCCCTTTAAAAACTAAGCTATTATCATTAGGATTTGTTATAATACATAGTGATGGTTTAAACATAACATCATATCCTTTATCACATAATTGACTGATACTTAACAAGTTATGCTTAAGACCATCAACATATCTAACATTATCTATAAAAGTAGAAGGGGTGATTTGAACTTTACCAATACCAATGATGTGACCTTGGTTGTTGTCTCCAAACGTCACAGCACCTCCCTTCTTAGCTTCAAGGGTGAAAAATTGGTCTTTATCACCCGTCATGTGCCTTGAGCAGCCACTATCCAAATACCAGCAATTTTTGTTGACCTTGGCTGCAAGACACTCCTACACAAGCAAATCATGTTATCTTAGGTACCCAAGTTTTCTTGGGTCCTTCATGGTTAGTCAAGTTGGTTCCTTTTGGAACCCATACCCTTTTAATCTTTCTTTTAGTTTTACTTTTCCTAAAATTACATACATTTGCTTTATGGCCTACTGTACCACAACAAAAGCAGGTTATTTTCTTAGTTTTTGTTTCCCCAGCTTTAACAAAGAAGTTACTAAGAAGTTTTTGCTTATTCCTTGGTTTATATCCTAAACCGGCTTTATTAAACACTGCACGTTGACTATTTAGTATCATGTTTAATTTTTCAGAGCTATATGTGAATTTTTCAACTATGGGTTTATATTTGTTAAGTTCTTTAGTTATTGTTTGTTTTTCGGCTTTTAGATCATTAAGTTCTTTAGTAAGATCCTTATCTAAGGTTTGTTTATATTTTTTAAGTTCTGAAAATTCCTTAGTTAGTTTTTCATTTTCTTTAGTTAAGGTGTTAGTCTTTTGAGTTAAAAGTAGGTTGCTTGTTTTAAGTTCTATATTTTCTTTGGTGATTAAATCCTTATCCTTAACTAATTTATCGTATTTATGTATGTATGATTGATTAGTTATTTTCAGTTCTTTATTCTTAAGATTTATAGCCTTATATTCTACCATTAATTCATTAAATGCATCATAAAGTTCATCAAAAGAAAAATCAGGATGCGTGTCGGAAGTTACCTCGTTTTCGTTGGCCATGAAACAGAAATTGGCCTTCTCTTCTTGTTCATCATCTGATGAGGAGGATGATGAGTCGGAGTCCGATAGGGTAGTCACAAGTGCCTTTTTCTTCTTGTACTTACTCCCCTTCTTCAGTAAGGGGCACTCTGCTCTTATGTGACCCGGCTTCTTGCACTCGTAACAACCAATCCCCTCATTTTTCCTTTCCTTACCTTTGTCCTTGCGGTAGGAATTTGAGGGGCCTCTCCTTTGATGATAGGACTTCTTGTGGTTGATGAATTTCTTGAACTTGCACACAAGAAGAGCCTCACCACCATCTTCCTCATCTTCTTCTTCTTCGCTGCTGCTGCTGCAAGACAAGTCCTTGTTAGAAGAAGTAGATTTAAGGGCTATTACCTTTTTCTTATGGGAGGACTCTTCCTCGTTGTGTTGTTTCATGGTGAGCTCGTGCGTCATGAGGGATCCAAGAAGCTCCTCAAGTGGTAGCTTGTTCAAGTCCTTGGCTTCTTGAATTGCTGTCATTTTAGCTTTCCACGACCTCGGTAGATACCGAAGGATTTTCCTGACAAGCTCACTGTTAGTATAGTTCTTGCCAAGGCTTTTTAGGCCATTGACAATATCAGTAAACCTAGTGAACATGGATGTGATTGTTTCATTTGAATCCATTTTAAATAGTTCATATTTATGAACCAAGATGTTTATTTTGGATTCCTTGACTTGATTCGTGCCCTCATGGGTCACCTCAAGTCTGTCCCAAATTTCTTTTGCTGAATTACAAGTTGAAATCCTATTGAATTCATTACGGTCTAAGGCACAATAGAAGACATTCATTGCTTTAGAGTTTAATTGTGCCTTCCTCATGTCATGTTCATCCCAGTCCATTTCTAGTTTAGGTACCTTAACACCATCTACGTATATGGATGGGATGTATGGCCCATTTACTACAATGGACCACATCTCATAGTCTTGGGCTTGGATGAATATTCTCATCCTAGCCTTCCAGTATGAGTAGTCAGATCCATTGAAGAAAGGAGGTCTTTGGGTGGACTGACCCTCAATGTGAGAAGATCCAAATGGGGTTGTCATTTTGATCTTTTAACTCTTGAGTGGAAGAGTTTTTGGCTCTGATACCACTTGTTGTCCAGATAGACAACCCAAGAGGGGGGGGTGAATTGGGTTTTTAAATTAACTTGAATATTTAAAACTTTGTGGATGATTAATTTAAAACTATAGCAAGTTGTTTAATTAAAGCTAAGTGCTGTGAGTAGTGTCCGGGGAAGAAGATGAGAGACAATGCACTACAAACACAAGGTTTTATAGTGGTTCGGAGCTAACCCTTGCTCCTACGTCCACTCCCCAAGTCTCACTTGGGAATTTCACTATAACCCCCTTGGATTACAGCCGGTTGTTTTGTAAGCTCACAACCAAACTTGTTGTTTTACGAGCTCACAACGAACTCGGTCGGTTTTCCCAGGCTCACCGACTAGAACCAACCCCGATTGTTTTCCCGGGCTCACAATCAAACCCTTACACACGTTGGTTTTAACTTGGCTCACCAACCAACCTTAAACTCCTTGATTCAATCCTCCGATTGAATCAAGTAAATACAAGAGATAGAAGAAAACAGAAAATAGCTTCTCAAAAAGCAGATTTAAAACAATATAATCGTAAAGGAGTTAGAAGCCCTCAAACGCTTTTAAGCTGGTGAAGAGGTATGGCTTCTGGAACTCTGGTCTCCTCTTGAAAGAGTGGTCGACTTGAATGCAGGAGGAGGAAGCTTTGATTGTTGGGAAGAAGTTGTTGGAGCAGTAAATGCAGATCTCCCCTTTTTCGTTTAAGAGCACTTGGAGAGCTTGAAAACTTGAATGCTCGGAGTGGAATATCTATTCTCTGCCTTGCTACAGTCCTCTGTGGCTATTTAAGCCAACCCCCACGGAAACTAGCCGTTACTCTGCTTTTTCTGGCCGTTCTGCACACTCTGCGCAGCCTGACAATATGACCGTTGGTGGGTTGGAGTCGACTCGCGCGATCAGGAGTCGACTCGGCTGTAGCAGGAGTCGACTCACGCTTTTCCGGAGTCGACTCGGCAACTGTTCCAAATTTGAATTAAAGTTGCCGTCTTGACTGGGAGTCGACTCGTCTTGACCTGGAGTCGACTCGCCAACTTCTGGAGCTGACGTGGCAATTTTGGAGTCGGCTCATCCACTGAAGTCCGTGGATCCAAATTTGAATTTTGTCCACTTGAGTCGACTCGACTGTCCTGGGAGTCGACTCGAATCTCAGAGCCCGAACTCCCGATTCTCTGTCTTTTGGCTCATCCAGTCTTGGAGTCGACTCGAACTTCCTTGGAGTCGACTCGGCTCTCAGTTTCCGAAAGTTGGTCTTCTGCCTTTTGACGTGAAGCTTGTCTCGGAGTCGACTCGAGCTGTCTGTGAGTCGACTCGAATCTCAGAGGCAGTAACATGGTCTTCTGTCTGTTGATGGTCGCTCAGTCTCGGAGTCGACTCGCGTACTGCGGGAGTCGACTCGAATCTCAGAGTCCGAAAATCGTTCTCTGACTTTTTCTTTGTGTTCCTCTGAGAGTCGACTCTTACCTTCTTTGGAGTCGACCTGCCAACCATCGGAGTCGACTCGCGTTCCACTGGAGTCGACTCGAATCTCAGACCCGAAAACTGCTCTCTGACTTTTCTTTGTGTTTCTCTTGGAGTCGACTCTTACTACCCTGGAGTCGACTCGTTGAACATTGGAGTCGACTCGCGCACTTCGGGAGTCGACTCGTTGATAGTTTCTGAGTTGAAGCTTTCTGTCCTTCTGTCTGTTCTCAGTCGGAGTCGACTCGTACTGATCTGGAGTCGACTCGAGCTCGTGCCAGTGAACTTGATACGCTTGGAGTCGACTCGTGATACTCGGAAGTCGACTCGAGTCTCAGACATTGGTTCATGCAGACTTCTTAACTTATCCAAAATACTATGAACCAAGTCTAGAAACACTTGGACAGGATTTTCACTGAAACACTCAATTGAATTCATTAGTAATCACAAGATATACTCAAATGCTTTGAGTTCATCAAAATCAAATGGGGTTTTAATCAATCACTCCACAATTGGTATCAGAGCCGATTGAGAGGAGGAGCACCATCCTCGAGAGGAGGTGCCACATCCTCCAGAGGAGGATATGCATCCTCGAGAGGGGGAGCTTCATCCTCCAGAGGAGGAGATGCATCCTCGAGAGGGGGAGCTTCATCTTCGAGGAGGACATAGATGCATCTCCTCGGCCGCTGTGCGGGCCATACCTGCGGGGTCCCTGAGCAGCACAGGGAGGGTCACTGTCAGCATGTCCTGCCGCCTGCCAACGGCGATGGCCTGGTTAGTAGGTGGGTTATACCTGAGGGGTCCCTGAACCAATGGCGAGGCCAGGTCGGAGTCCGGGGTTGGGCGAGGCCTTGGTCGGAGTCGACTCGTGGCGCTGCCTTTGGTGGGGTTTAAGGAAATAGAGTTGCGCCTTCACTAACACCGGTCGGTTTTGGTGTAATGGTAGCGCTTGATCCTGACAACTGGTATCAGAGCCAGAGGTCTCGAGTTCGAAACCCAGGCATCGCGTTGGGGGGGAGGAATGTTGGACATACTCGGCCGCTGTGCGGGCCATACCTGCGGGGTCCCTGAGCAGCACAGGGAGGGTCACTGTCAGCATGTCCTGCCGCCTGCCAACGGCGATGGCCTGGTTAGTAGGTGGGTTATACCTGAGGGGTCCCTGAACCCATGGCGAGGCCAGGTCGGAGTCCGGGGTTGGGCGAGGCCTTGGTCGGAGTCGACTCGTGGCGCTGCCTTTGGTGGGGTTTAAGGAAATAGAGTTGCGCCTTCACTAACACCGGTCGGTTTTGGTGTAATGGTAGCGCTTGATCCTGACAGGTCTCAATTGGGTTTGCTACATCATATGTAAACCTATCTACCCCGCTCTCATTCTCATCACATGCAAACGACACATCACAAGCAGTTATAATCGCAGCATCAAATAAAGCTAAACTTTAAATAGGTGATGATCATGGATTCTAATTTGGTCATATTACAAGCACATGCACGTCAATCGATCAATTGGTCTTCAACTCTTGAATTGGTTCTAAGCCTCTTTGATTCGATCCTTGATGAACTCTTGATCCCATCGCCATCAACCGCTTAGATCGCCGTTCATCTCATGCCTGTCTTCAACTTGATCGTTGACGTACATCACATCACAGAAATACAACCAGATGTAAAAATAAAAATAATAATAAATTACCTCTCCTTTTAGGAGGCACGCAGGCCTCTCAAAACATCAAATAAGATGCATGCAAGCATCTGAAAAATTACATGACATTACAGATCATATCGCAGGTCATTACATTTGATACCAAAAGGGTTTGAATCCTATGATCATTACCACATGCAGCAATTATAATTTTCAGATCTGAAATCTAATTGATTATCTCATGACATAGATTGCTGATCATGCTAATCATGATTCTAAACTTTGTAATCCCATTAACAATACAATTAGAATCATCTTTTTATCACATAAAAATCAGCATGCAAAAATCAGCATCCTAGAAAAAATCTGCATGCAGAAAATTTTCAGCATGTATAATCATTTAAATTTCAGATCTAATAAGCCTATTAATAATTAATCCTTACCTTAATCTACGATGCCTAGGCTCTGATACCACTATTGGTTACCCGCCTATGCCGTAGAAAAATTTAAAAATTTCAGATGCAGCGGAAGAGGCATGCGCGGGATCAACCGTTCATCGCATGAACATTGTTTAAAACCGTTCGTAGATAGATAAGGATTAAAAACTTTTAAAAATATTAGAAGATCAGATCTTCACCTTATGCGGGTAGATGATCACCGCAAACTGATGATCGTGGTTTTGGATGAAGGTTCGCTTGAAGTCGTTCAAGCGCCCGGCCTCTACGGGTATCCACACGAAGCAGGAACCGATCAAGTGTTGGGAACCCGCCCATGCCGCTGATATTTCAAAAATTTTTCAGATGGCAGCGGAATCGGCATGCACGAGTTCGACGTTCATCGCATGAACGTTGTTTCGAGACCTTTCGTAATTAGGTAAGAATTAAAACTTTTAAAACTAATAGGAAGATCAAATCTTCACCTTGCGCGGGTAGATGATCACCGCAAATCTGAATTCGTGGTTTTGGAAGAGGGTTCGTTTGAAGCCGTTCAAACGTCCGGCCTCTACGGGTATCCACACGAAGTAGAGAACCGATCAAAGCTTTCTTGTCTTCCCGGGGTGCTAGCTCCCTTGCAAAGACTTCTTTTGATGGCTGATCTCCTCTCTTTCAATCAACCCTTGATTGTGCTTGAGAGGAGGAAGAGGAAGAAGGAACTCAAGGAAGAAGAACACAGCTTCTGCAGCCTTCTTTCTTTTCCCCGCGTTGGAAGAAGGATTGGAGGAAGAGGAGGCGGACAAGGCTCTCTTCTTTTTCCTTCTTGTTGGCGGCTGAACCAGGGAGTTGGGAGAGGGTGGCGGCAGCAAGGAGAAGAGGATTCAATTGCTTAGGGCGCCGGCCCCTAGCTTCTTCATGTCGCCCTAGCCAAGTGAGAGGGGCTGATGTCCCTCTTACTTGGTTAACCTAATCCTCTTCCAAAGAGGATTAGGTGCCTCTCTCATGGTTTAATCCCAATCCAATTAGGATTAGCCAAATTTGGTTCAATCTACGCTAGTCCTAATCCAATTAGGACTTGAATGAATCATGACTCAATTGAACTCTTCAATCCTAATCCTATTAGGAGTCATGTTGATTCATTAGATTAATAATTAATTTAGACTTAAAGAATCCTAATCTAATTAGGATGTATTTAATTTTAGTCCTAATCCAATTAGGACTCTTATTTGAATCCGAAGTCCTAATCCAATTAGGATTTCTAGGAATCCTACTCCAAGTAGGAATCCAATTTTAATTCAAAATTCCTAATCTCATTAGGATTGTAGGAATCCTATTCTAAGTAGGAATTCCAGTCCTACTCCAACTAGGATTCCCAGCCCTAATCCAATTAGGACTTTAGGAATCCTACCCGAAGTAGGATTTGTGTTTAAGTCTAATTAATTAATTCCCTTTGTTCACTTCTTCAACTTCTATCAATCAAATTGATTTCTTTGTGATTCCTAATCACGATTTCAACCATCGGATCGGTCAATACTTCTAGTGTGTGTGACCCCATAGGTTCTATTCTGACTGGTAGTGAGATATATTGTGATCTCTATCACTATATCATTGAAAACTCCTTTCAATGGGTTGGAACGATTCCAACTCAACTCATTAGGGTTTATCGATCATCAAGATAATCCCTATGAGTCCCACCATCCACCAGTGACACCTAGCAGCATGTAGTGGCTACCCAGCAGAATGGAATGATGAACCTCTAGGTGCAGTTAACATGTGATACAGTCCTACTATCGTGGATCCCTACAGGACGGAGGTCATGGACAACTCGTCAAACCCCATCGTCTGTCATATGTCAAGATTTATTCGACTTGAGTTCGATAGTGGAAAACTCTTTCTCCACTTTACTGCCCTGGCCAAGGTCTTAGAACTCAGTCTAACAAATCACATAGGATCACTCCTCTTCTATCAAGGTCGATAGATTCCTTATAGGTGCATACCCTACTCCTACAGTGAACCTACTGCAGCCAATCTACACTGCATGGACCCATATGGCTAGAGACCATGTATGTGTGCAGTCAAACTACAATAACCTCACTGTGAGTAGCCGAAGCACCGCAGGTCAAAGGACCAGTCACACTACTGCAACATCAAGTAAGTCACTGACGAGTGGATAGACATCCAAGTGACTTCTTGTCTTGGTCACGCTCAGTACCCTTGTTCTCTAACAAGCACCTGCACTATCACTTCAGTGTCCCTACACTGTGGACTCAAGTCTCGTCCATCCAGAAGGAAAGTGATCTGTGCACTGATCGGATCGATCACCGTCCTCGTGATGATCCATTGATCAGGAGCATTTTAGAAATTAATCACCAATGATACATGGCTCAAATTCTCAACTCTTGAGAATATGTATCATCATCTTATTAATTTCTTGGACGATTCATAGACACATAAACAATATGAATGAAAAAGATGCCTTTTATTTATTCAATAATAAATAGTCAAGTACAAAATTATGTCCCTAGAATCAACAATGTGTCAGCCAAATTGGCTTCTAGGGCATACATCTAACAATCTCCCACTTGCACTAAAGCCAATTGGTCATATATCTTAGGCCCATCTTCTCAAGGTGGGCTTCAGTCTTTTGCTGACTCAGCTGCTTAGTGAAAGGGTCTGCCACGTTATCCGCGGAGTCTACTCTCTGCACCTCTACATCATAGTCGCGTATGAAATGGAAGCGCCGCTCTATGTGCTTGAATTTCTGATGAGACCATGGCTCCATAGCTAGTGCTATGGTGCTAATGTTATCGCAGTAAAGTGTTATGGCATCTAATGACATTACACCTATCTCTGCAATTAACTTTTAATCAGAAGGTTTCCACTGCACCCTTAGATACGGCTTAACATTCAGCTTCTAAGGTAGAATCTATAATGATCGGTTGTTTGGAACTCTTCCAATTTACTGAACCACAATTGCACATATTCTGATGTAGACTTTCTATCATCAATATGTGTGCATCCTTCTACCTTCAACTCTGATCTTCTCCCAAAGACCAAGAACATGTCCTTAGTTCTTCTCAAGTACTTAAGACTGTTCTTTCACAGCTATCCAGTGCTTCTTGCCTGGATCCGACTGATATCTGCTTGTGACACTCACAGCAAGAGCTATATCAGGTTGTGTACACAGCATGGCATACATGAGGCTTCCTATTGCCGATGCATAGGAAATCTTGCTCATGCGCTGAATCTCCTCAGGTGTGTCGGGGCACATCTTTTTGGAGAGATGAATTCCATGCCTTAGGGGTAAAAGACCCCTCTTGGAGTTTTCCATGCTGAATCTCTTCAGCACCTCCTCTATGTACATTTTCTGTGAAAGGCCAAGCATTCTTTTAGATCTATCTCTATAGACCTTTATTCCCAAAATATAGGATGCTTCCCCAAGGTCTTTCATGGAGAATTCTTTTGACAACCAGACCTTGACCGAGGTTAACATGGGAATATTATTCCCAATCAGGAGAATGTCATCTACGTACAGTACGAGAAAAATGACAGCACTCCCACTAACCTTTTTATAAACACATGGTTCCTCTTCGTTTTTGATGAAATCAAACGTTTTGATTGCATCATCGAAACGAGTGTTCCAACTCCGAGAGGCTTGCTTTAGTCCATAGATGGACCTTTGCAGCTTGCAGACCTTGTGATCTCTATCACTGGAAGTGAAACCCAAAGGCTGTTCCATATAGATATCTTCATCAAGATATCCATTCAGGAAAGCAGTTTTCACATCCATCTGCCAGATTTCATAGTCATGAAATGCTGCAATGGCAAGCAATGTCCGGATGGATTTTAGCATGGCTACAGGTGAAAAGGTCTCCTGATAGTCAATACCTTCGCGCTGACTATACCCTTTCGCCACAAGCCTTGCCTTATAGGTCTCTACCTCTCCATCCGAACCTATCTTCCTTTTGTAGATCCATTTGCATCCAATAGGTACAATACCTTCTGGTGGATCTACTAAGGTCCAGACTTGGTTGGAATGCATGGAGTCTATCTCTGACTTCATAGCTTCCAGCCATTTCTCGGAATCGATATCAGATATCGCCTCGTTTGTAGGTTTTGGGATCCTGTATGTGATCCCTATCTCCCATCAGGAACATTTCCTCGGTATCCTCTTCTAGTATACCTAAGTATCTATCGGGAGGATGGGAGACCCTACTAGATCTACGAGGTGGTTGAGGGACATCGTGTACTGGCTCTTTATGAATGGGTTCTATAGGATCCATGACTCGTTGCTTTTCAGAGACTTTCTCTTCAAGCTCAATTTTCCTCCCACTGCCTCTATCAAGGACAAACTGATTTTCCAAGAAGATGGCATGACGGCTCACAAACACATTGTGATCCTCTGTGACGTAAAAATTGTATCCTAATGACTCTTTAGGATATCCTATAAAACGAGCACTTATGGTCCTAGCCTCTAACTTGTCCGCCTGTAGTCGCTTGACGTGGGCCGGACATCCCCAAATCTTGAGATGACCAAGACTTGGTTTCTTACCATGCCATATCTCATACGGTGTGGTAGGAACGGATTTAGAGGGAACTCTATTCAACAAATAAATCGCTGTGAGTAAGGCATCTCCCCAAAGGAACATAGGTAAATCAGTGAAGCTCATCATGGACCTGACCATATCCAATAGGGTCCGATTTCTCCTCTCTGACACCCCGTTGAGTTGAGGTGTACCCGGAGGTGTCCATTGTGAGACTATGCCGTTTTCTTTGAGATAGTCCCGAAATTCCCCACTAAGGTATTCTCCTCCTCGATCTGATCGAAGAGCCTTAAGAGGTTTTCCAGTTTGTTTTTCTACTTCATTCTTGAACTCTTTGAACTTTTCAAAAGAGTCAGACTTGTGTCTCATAAGATACACATACCCATACCGTGAATAATCATCGGTAAAGGTAATGAAGTATGAATAACGTCCCCTGGCTAGCACATCGAATGGGCCACATACATCTGTATGTATTAGGGTAAGTATTTCAGTGGTCCTCTCCCCATGTCCTACAAAGGGTAGTCTAGCCATCTTTCCTTGAAGACAGGACCCGCAAACTGGATATGACTCGGAAGTCAATGAGCCTAAGAGCCCATCTTTATCCATTTTGTTCATCCTATCTTCTCCAATATGGCCAAGTCTGAGGTGCCACAAATATCTTTGGTTTATCTCATCTCTGGATCTTTTGGATCCTTTGGCACTCACATCTTGCTCGGTAACATTCACAGATACATCCATATGTAAATGATAGAGACTGTCAATCATGAAACCACGTGCGACTATTTTATTTCTTAAATAAATAGAACAGCAGTCTTTGTCAAATGTAAAAACATGACCTTCCTGTGCTAGACATGAAACAGAAATCAAATTTCTGCTAGCAACAGGTACATAATAACAGTCTCTAAGTATTAAACTAAATCCAGACGGTAGTCGCAGATGGTAGGTGCCCACAGCCACAGCAGCAACTTTTGCCCCGTTGCCAACCCGAAGGGTTACCGCACCTTCCGCCAGCCTTCTACTTTCCTTTAGACCCTGCATGGTAGTGCACAAATGAGCACTAGAACCAGAATCTATAACCCAACTAGAAGTAGAAGAAACCGTTAGATTAGTTTCAATAATGAGCAAGTCTATACCTTCTGAAGGTGTGTCACCTTTCTTGTTCTTCAGGCTCTCGAGGTATGAAGGACAGTTTCTCTTCCAGTGGCCTTCGACATTGCAGTGGAAACATTTTCCTTTGTCGTTAGCCCTTTTCTTTTGAACTTCCTTCTTTGGCTTCTTGTCTTTCTTCTGCTTCTTTGCAGGCTTCTTTTTCTTCCAAGTAGACTTTCTCTTGGAACCAGAAGTCAACTCAGCAGCGAGGACATTGCCCCTTGAACCTTTCAAGGCTCCCTCAGCAGTTACCAACATGTTGATTAGTTCAGTCTTAGTGCATTCAATCTTATTCATGTGGTAGTTTACTATAAACTGACCAAATGAATCAGGAAGTGACTGTAGGATCAAATCCACTTGCAATTCCTTGTGCATGTCCATACCGAGCTTCTCAAGCTCCTCTAGGTCCTTGATCATGGTCAGACCGTGATCATGGACAGACTGCCCCTCGCGCATCTTCGCTTTGAAAAGCCTCTTGGACACTTCAAAACGAGCTGTGCGACTTTGCTCACCATACAACTCTTGCAGGTGTGCCAGTATGTCCCTAGCAGTCTTTATATTTTCATGCTGGCATTGGAGTTCATTAGACATAGATGCCATCATATAGCATTTTACTCTAATGTCATCGTCCAACCACTTTTTATGCATCTCACGCTGAACATCAGTGGGACGTGCTGGTAATGTGGGGATATCTGAATCGAGTATGTAGCCTATCTTCTCACAGTCCAAAACAATTTTGAGATTTCTAAGCCAGTCCTTGTAATTGGTTCCGGTCAGTCGGTTGGTCTCAAGAATACGGGTCAAAGGGTTTGAAGCCGACATTGTATCTGCAGAGAGTAAAGATTCTAGTTAGACTTTTGTACTTGATCCTAATCTGTCCTAAGGTCTTTTAGAACAAATATGACTCCCACTATTTTCTCGAATCCCTCACACTCCCCTGGTAGGGAAACGGAAATCCTACGCGACTAGGGTTTCTAGTGGGTACTGCGGTCCCACCGATTTACATGCCACCTCACCTAACAGTTATTGGTGACACATAGATGGATGAGTGTACAACTCTTGTACAATGCTTCTCAAGCATGGTGCAGTGTAACTTGGTCTCTAAGCCATGAAGACCTCACCTAACAGTTATTGGTCCCATTTCTTAGTTAAGTCAGACCCACTGTATAACCGTAGGAATAAAGTCGTCATTGGGTCCTCACCTAACAGTTATTGGTGCCCAACCCCACCTTTACCCTACAACATCTCATGTCTATAGAGAGGTCCAACCCCCCAATGCAACTTGACCACTGTATCCAGCCGAGACAAGTCAACATCAGAAAGGCCTTAGCAGCTCTACTACAGTGGAAGACCTATTGACTTAATATTGGTTAATCAGGTCTTAGTGTTTGCAACTTGAGCCTTTCATAAGAGGTAATTGAACAATTGGCCAGGTAAGCAGGTGGAGGCTCCCCTTACTCAGAGAGTAAGGTCCTAATTAAGTAACCACCTTTCATGCTTTCCTAGACACCAATTAGATCAATTAATCTAATATGACTTGCTCATGTCGGTTCACTCTCGACTTGATTGAGGAGGTTTTAATTTAGGTCTCAATTTGGTTTGCTACATCACATGTAGACCTATCTACCCGACTCTCATTCACATCACATGCAAACGGCGCATTGCAGGCAGTTATAATCGCGCATCAAATTAAAGCTAAACTTTAACTAGGTGATGATCATGGATTCTAATTAGGTCGTATTACAAGCACATGCACATCAATCGATCAAGTGGTCTTCAACTCTTGAATTGGATCCAAGCTTCCTTGATTCGATCCTTGATCAACTCTTGATCCCATCGCCATCAACCGCTTAGACCCCTGTTCATCTCATGCATCGTCTTCGACTTGATCGTTGATGTACATCACATCACAGAAATACAACCAGATGTAAAATAAAAATAAAAATAATTTACATCTCCTTTTAGGAGGCACGCAGGCCTCTCAAAACATCAAATAAGATGCATGCAAGCATCTGAAAAATTACATGACATCGCAGATCACATCGCAGGTCATTACATTTGATACCAAAAGGGGTTGAATCCTATGATCATCACCGTATGCTACAATTATAATTTCAGATCTGAAAACTAACTGATTATATCATGACATAGGTCGCTGATCATGCTAATCATGATTCTAAACTTTGTAATCCCATTAACAATGCAATTAGAATCATCTTTTTATCACATAAAAATCAGCATGTAAAAAATCAGCACCCCTGAAAAAATCTGCATGCAGAATTTTTCAGCATGCATGATCATTTAATTTTCAGATCTAATATGCCTTTAGATATTTAATTCTTACCTTAATCTACGAAGCCTAGGCTCTGATACCACTGTTGGGAACCCGCCCATGCCGCTGATATTTCAAAAATTTTTCAGATGGCAGCGGAATCGGCATGCACGAGTTCGACGTTCATCGCATGAACGTTGTTTCGAGACCTTTCGTAATTAGGTAAGAATTAAAACTTTTAAAACTAATAGGAAGATCAAATCTTCACCTTGCGCGGGTAGATGATCACCGCAAATCTGAATTCGTGGTTTTGGAAGAGGGTTCGTTTGAAGCCGTTCAAACGTCCGGCCTCTACGGGTATCCACACGAAGTAGAGAACCGATCAAAGCTTTCTTGTCTTCCCGGGGTGCTAGCTCCCTTGCAAAGACTTCTTTTGATGGCTGATCTCCTCTCTTTCAATCAACCCTTGATTGTGCTTGAGAGGAGGAAGAGGAAGAAGGAACTCAAGGAAGAAGAACACAGCTTCTGCAGCCTTCTTTCTTTTCCCCGCGTTGGAAGAAGGATTGGAGGAAGAGGAGGCGGACAAGGCTCTCTTCTTTTTCCTTCTTGTTGGCGGCTGAACCAGGGAGTTGGGAGAGGGTGGCGGCAGCAAGGAGAAGAGGATTCAATTGCTTAGGGCGCCGGCCCCTAGCTTCTTCATGTCGCCCTAGCCAAGTGAGAGGGGCTGATGTCCCTCTTACTTGGTTAACCTAATCCTCTTCCAAAGAGGATTAGGTGCCTCTCTCATGGTTTAATCCCAATCCAATTAGGATTAGCCAAATTTGGTTCAATCTACGCTAGTCCTAATCCAATTAGGACTTGAATGAATCATGACTCAATTGAACTCTTCAATCCTAATCCTATTAGGAGTCATGTTGATTCATTAGATTAATAATTAATTTAGACTTAAAGAATCCTAATCTAATTAGGATGTATTTAATTTTAGTCCTAATCCAATTAGGACTCTTATTTGAATCCGAAGTCCTAATCCAATTAGGATTTCTAGAATCCTACTCCAAGTAGGAATCCAATTTTAATTCAAAATTCCTAATCTCATTAGGATTGTAGGAATCCTATTCTAAGTAGGAATTCCAGTCCTACTCCAACTAGGATTCCCAGCCCTAATCCAATTAGGACTTTAGGAATCCTACCCGAAGTAGGATTTGTGTTTAAGTCTAATTAATTAATTCCCTTGTTCACTTCTTCAACTTCTATCAATCAAATTGATTTCTTTGTGATCTCCTAATCACGATTTCAACCATCGGATCGGTCAATACTTCTAGTGTGTGTGACCCCATAGGTTCTATTCTGACTGGTAGTGAGATATATTGTGATCTCTATCACTATATCATTGAAAACTCCTTTCAATGGGTTGGAACGATTCCAACTCAACTCATTAGGGTTTATCGATCATCAAGATAATCCCTATGAGTCCCACCATCCCACCAGTGACACCTAGCAGCATGTAGTGGCTACCCAGCAGAATGGAATGATGAACCTCTAGGTGCAGTTAACATGTGATACAGTCCTAACTATCGTGGACCCTACAGGACGGAGGTCATGGACAACTCGTCAAACCCCATCGTCTGTCATATGTCAAGATTTATTCGACTTGAGTTCGATAGTGGAAAACTCTTTCTCCACTTACTGCCCTGGCCAAGGTCTTAGAACTCAGTCTAACAAATCACATAGGATCACTCCTCTTCTATCAAGGTCGATAGATTCCTTATAGGTGCATACCCTACTCCTACAGTGAACTACTGCAGCCAATCTACACTGCATGGACCCATATG